>NW_016828893.1:34891-50718 GCF_001698545.2 Rhinopithecus bieti | reverse complement strand
GGGAAACCCCCCCAAAAAAAAAAAAAAAAAAAAAAAAAAAAAAAAAAAAAAAAAGACATAATGACCAGAACAGAAAACAAAATTGAGACTAAAAACAAAAGATCAACAAAACTAAAAGTTGGTTTTCTGAAAATAAATAAAATTGGTAAACCATTAGCTAGACTAAGAAAAAAGAGAAAAGATCCAAATAAATAAAATCAGAAGTGAAAAAGGAGACAGCACAACAGGACCCACGGAAATACAAAGGCTCATTGGTGATTACTATGAAATACGTCAATAAATTTATAAACCTAAAACAGATAAATTCCTGGACACCTACAACATACAAAGAGTAAACTAAGAAGAAACAAAATCTGAACAGACCAATAACAAGTAATGAGATCAATTCAGTAATAAAAAGCCTTTCAACAAAGAAAAGTCCAAAAACAATGGCTTCACCAAAGAATTCTATCATTCTTTTAAAGAAGAATTAATACCAAGTCTTCTCAAACTATTTCAAAATGTTGAAGCAGGGAATTCTCACTAATTCATTCTACAAGCGCAGCATTACCTTGATAGCAAAACCACATAAAGACACAACCAAAAAAGAAAATTACATGCCAATATCCCTGATGAACACAGACACAAAAATCCTCGACAAAATACTAGCAAACCAAAGCCAACAACATATCAAAAAGATAACCATAACCAAGTGGGATTAATCCCAGGAATATAAGAATAATTCAACACATGCAAAGAAATAAACATCATACATCACATTAATAGAATGAAGGACAAAAACCATAACATCTCAGTAGACTCAGAGAAAGCTCTTAATGAAATTCAACATTCCTTCATGATGAAAACACTTAATAAATTATGTGTAGAGGGAAAGCATCTCAATATACAAAGGTCATATATAACAAACCCACAGCTAGCATCTTCTGGAATGGGAGAGAAACTGAAAGCTTTTCCTCTAAGAATTGGAACAAGACAAGGATGTTCACTATTATTCAACATAGCACTAGATGTCCTAGCCAGAGCAATTAGGCGAGAAAAATAAGTAAGAGGCATCAAAACTGGGAAGCAGAAAGCCAAACTGTCCCAGTTTGCAGATGACATGATCTTATATATACAAAAACCTAAAGACTCTACCAAAGATCTCTTAAAACTGATAAACTAATTCAGCAAACTTGCATTATACAAAATTAATGAACAAAAATCGGTAGCACTTCTATACAGGAACAATGAAAGAACCAAAAAATGAAGAAGGCAATCCTATTTACAATTGCTACAAAAAAAAAATACTTAAGAATAAATCTAACCAAGGAGGTGAAAGATCTCTACAAGGAAAACTACAAAACACTGATAAAAGAAATCGAAGAGGACACAAATAAATGGAAAGAAAGGCCAAGTTTATGAATCAGCAGAATAAATATTGTTGAAATGGCTATACTACCCTAAGCAATCTACAGATTCAACACAATCCCTAACAAAATACCACTGACATTCTTAACAGAAATAAGGGGGAAAATCCTAAAATCAGCATGGAACCAGAATAGATCCCAAATAGTCAAAGCAATCTTGGGCAAAAAAGAGCAAAGCTAGAGGCATCATACTACTACAGCTCAAAACATACTACAAAGCAATAGTAACCAAAACATCATGATACTGGCATAAGAATCCAGAAATTAATGCACATATCTACAGCCAATTCGTTTTTGATAAAAGTACCAAGAACACTCATTGGCAAAGGGACCGTTTTTTCAATAAACTATGCTGAGAAAACTGGATATTCATGTGGAGAACAATGAAACTAGACTTCCACCTCTCTCACCCTATACAAAAGTCAACTGAAAGTAAATCGAAAACCTAAATCTAAAACCCAAAACTATAAAACTACTATAAGACCACTATTTGTGGTCTACACAAAGATTTTATGAATAAGACCTCAAAGCGACATAAGCAACGCAAGCAAAAATAAACAAACTGGATTACATAAAATGAAAAAGCTCTGCAGAGAAAAGGAAATAATAAAGTGAAAAGACAACCTACAGAATGGGAGAAAATATTCTGAAACTACTCATCTGACAGGAGACTTAATAACCAGAATATGCAAGAAATTCAAACATCTCAAAAGCAAAATTTAAAAAAATCAAATTACAAAATGGGCAAATGAGCTCCTGTGAGAATGCAGGCTTGACCTAATATCTGATCTCCTTCCCCAGGACACTGTTCTTTCTGTGGCACAACCCCTGAGATGGCACTAATAAGACCGTATCTGCTATTGCAGGTGGGATGATCTCATTTCATTTGCAGGTGGCCTTTCTCATTCTCTTGTCATTGTCATGAACTGGGGTATCCCCAGCAGGAAAACTGAGTATTATGCACATAACTCTGCAGATCATGGGCAGTGCTTGGTCAAGCTCCTTCTATGGCACTGTGATTAAAAGACTACAGACCATTCCATAGTGAGACATGGTTTTTCTCTACATTTTGCTCTTTTTGTCTGTGAAGTATGACTCTTGCCTCAAGATCTGGTTGACTGGCATGGTTTTTCCAGCATTGTTAACTAAATTCCTTGATATATTTCCCTCCTCCCATGCAATACATTCTGCCTATGATCAATACTTTCTACCTAACAGCTATCGCTTAACTGCCGTATATTTTTGCATTTATTTATACTGTGGTCAGAATACAAAATTAGCTATTCTTTCTTTGTTCATCATTACAAGAAGAGTGACATGTGTGTTACAATGCTTTGTATTCTTTGTCTAATGCTGTGAATGCTGTGCCCCATAATTTTCATAAATTTTCTATCTGTAATTCGTCTTTAGATTTGAAAACACAATTAATGTTGATATTAAAGGTTGAAACAATTAAAATTGAAAACGGGCAAATAATCTGAACAAACATTTCTCAAAAAATACATATAAATGGCCAATAAATATATGAAAAAAATGCTCAATATCATTAATCATCAAAGAATTGCAAATAAAACCAACAACGAGGTATCATCTCACTCCCAGTTAAAATGGCTATCATCAAAAAGACAAAAATAACAAATGCTGGCAAGGATGCGAGAAAACAGAACCGTTATACACTGTGCTGGAGATGTAAACTAGTATACCACTATGGAGAACAGTACGGAGGCGCCTCAAAAATACTACAAATAGCTCTTCCAGAACACAGAAGCAGAGAAGCCTCTGAAGCACTGACATTTAGCTGGAAAGGCGCTGCACCTTGGGTCTCATCTGCTGTCCAGGACAAAAGAGAGGCCAAGATGACCAACCAGACACAGCTGAACCACCACTGCAGTCAGAGCCTTGCAGGGCACAGAGCAAGGCAGACCCACCCCTTCCGAAGCCCCGCCCTTGCACCAACACTGCCACAGGAGTGAAACTAGGCCTAGAGAAGAGCAGACTCTCTCACTTTCTGAATGACTACCCCATAACACACAGGCCTGCGCCTGACAGCGCCCCACCTCCATCCTCACATCACCACTAGCACACCCATTTGCACAGTCACTAACAGAAGCCCCCAACCTCCCCCAGTCATACTGCCTCCTCCGCTGTGGTGAATGCTTGCACAAAGGCAAGAACCTCAGCATTCACCAGCACGCTGCTGCAGCAGTGTGCACTCCACCATGCTGTCACTGCTGATGCTGGCAGCACATGCAAACAAACATGGATCCTGCTGCCACCACACTACAAAATGCACTCCAATTGGAGTGTAAGTGACCTGTGGTCCAGGAGCCCCTCAGCCCCCACCCCCACCAGCACAGTGGATTCCTAACTTCAAGGAGTCAGAGAGCAAAGTCAGGACCCAACACAAGTCACCCAGAGTTAGAGCATGCAGCCCAGAAGTTGTGAGTGGAGCATTAGCCCCCTAAAATCTTCTGCAAACTAAGCCAGTCAGCTGAATTCACCTTATAACACAATCAAAACCCTCAAGGTCATCAAACAGGATAAAAGTTAAAAAAAAAAAACTCTAAAGGTCAGCAACTTCAAAGACTGAAGAAACATCAGCCCACAAAGATAAAAAAGAATCAGTGCAATAATTCTGACAACTCAAAAAGTCAGAGTGCCATCTTTCATATAAACAACCACACTAGCTGGACATGGTGGCTAACACCTGTAATCCCAACACTTTGGGAGGCCGAGGCAGGCGAATCACCTAAGGTCGGGAGTTCGAGACCAGCCTGACCAACATGGAGACATACTATTTCTACTAAAAATACAAAATTAGCTAAGCATGGTGACGCAAGCCTATAATCCCAGCTACTCGGGAGGCTGATGCAGGAGAATAGCTTGAACCTGTGAGGCAGAGGTTGCGGTGAACCAAGATCACACCATTGCACCCCAGCCTAGGCAAGAAGAGTAAAACTCCATCTGAAAAAAAAAAAAAAACCACACCACCTCTCCAGAAAGGGTTCCCAACGGGGCTGAGATGGCTAAAATGACAGAAATATAATTCAGAACATGGTTAGGGAGGAAGATCATTGAGATAACAGAATATGTTGAAACCCAACCCAAGGAAGCTAAGTATCATAATAAACTGATACAGGAACTGAAAGTCAAAATAGCCAGTATAGAAAAGAATGTAATTGACCTGACAGAGCTGCAAAACACACTACAAGAATTTGATAACGCAATCACAAGTATCAACAGCAGAACAGACCAAGGTGAGGAAAGAATCTCAGAGCTTGAGGACTGGGTTTCTTAAATAACAACAGTCAGAAAACAACAGAGAAAAAGAATGAAAAGGAACAAAACCTTCAAGAAATATGGGCTTATGTAAAGAGAACAAATCCAAAGGCCAAGGCAGGCAGATCACAAGGTCAAGAGATCAAGGCCATCCTTGCCAACGTGGTGAAACCCCATCTGCACTAAAAATACAAAAATTAGCTGGGTGTGGTGGCAGCACGCACCTGCAGTCCCAGCTACTCAGTAGGCTGAGGCAGGACAACCACTTGAACCCAGGAGGCAAAGGTTGCAGGGAGCCGAGATCATGCCACATGGCACTCCAGCCTGGCAACAGGGCAAGACTCCATCTCAAAAAATAAAAAATAAAAAATAAATTTTAAAAAAAGACACCAAATCCATAACTCATTGGTGTCCCTGAAAGAGACGGGGAGTGTGTAAGAAACTTGAAATTTGAAAAACATATTTCAGGATATCAACAATGAGAGCTTCCTCCAACCTAGACAGGCCAACATTTAAATGCAGGAAATGCAGAGAACCCCAGTAACATACTTCACAAGATTATCTCCAAGAAATACAATCATCAGATTCTCCAAAGTCAAAATGAAAGAAAAAAATGTTAAAGGTAGCTAGATCAGGTGACCTACAAAGGCAAGCCCATCAGACTAACAGTGGACCTCTCAGGAAAAACCCAAGCCAGGAGAGACTGGGGGCCAATAGTCCATATTCTTAAAAAAAGAGATTCAAACCCAGAATTTCATAGCTGGCCAAACTGAGCTTCATAAGCCAACAAGAAATAAGATCCTTTTCAGACAATCAAACACTAAGGAAACTCATTACCCTCAGACCCACCTTTTCAGAGCTCCTGAAGGAAGCACTAAATATGGAAAGGAAAGACCATTACCAGCCACAACAAACACAAACTTAAGTACACAGACTAGTAACACTATAAAGCAACCACACTAACATGTCTCCATAATAACTAGCTAACATCATGATGACAGGATCAAATCTACGCATATCAATAATAACCTTGAATGTAAACGGGATAAATTCCCCAATTAAAAAGTGCAGAGTAGCAAGCTAGACAAAGAACCAAGATCCATTAATATGCTGTCTTCGAGAGATCCGTGTCACATGTAAAAACACCCACAGACTCGAAATAAAGGGATGGAGAAAAATCTACCAAGCAAGAAAAAACAAAAAAGCAGGGGTTGCAATCCTAATTTCAGACAAAACCAACTTTAAACCAATGAAGATCAAAAAAAGACAAAGAAGGGCATTACATAATGGTAAAGGATTCAATTCAACAAGAAGACTTAACTATCCTAAATATATATGCACCTAACACAGCAGCACCCAGATTCATAAAGCAAGTTCTTAGAGACCTACAAAGAAAGACTCCCACACAATAGTGGGAAACTTCAACATGCCACTAACAGTATTCAATAGATCATCAAGGCAGAAAATTAACAAAGGTATTTAGTACTTGAACTCAGCATTGGATCAAACGGATCTGATAGACATTTACAGAACTCGCCACCCAAAAGCAACAAAATATACATTCTTCTCATTACCACATCACACACAGTCTAAAACTGACCACATACTCAGGACACAAAACACTCCTCAGCAAATGCAAAAGAAGTGAAATCATAACAACCAGTCTCTCAGACCACAGCACAATCAAATTAAAAATCAACACTAAGAAATTCACTCAAAACCATACAATTACACATAAGTTAAATAAACTGCTCCCAAATGACTTCTGGGTAAATAATGAAATTAAGGCAAAAATCAACAAGTTCTTTGAAACTAATGAGAACAAAAATACAATATACCCAAAATCTCTGGGACACAGCTAAGGCAGTGTTAAAAGGAAAATATATAGCACTAAATGCCCACACCAAAAATAAATATCTGTCTCAATCTAACATTAAAACTAAAAGAACTAGGGAGCCAAGAGTAAACCAAGCCCAAAGCTAGTGGAAGACAAGAAATAACCAAAATCAGAGGTGAACAGAAGGAGAGGGAAACACGAAAAACCATTCAAAAGATCAATGAAGGCAGGGGTTGGATTTTTGAAAAGAAAATTAATAAAACCGGCCAGGCAAGGTGGCTCACGCTTGTAACACCAGTACTTTGGGAGGCCGAGATGGGTGGATCACATGAGATCAGGAGTTTGAGACCAACCTGACCAACAAGGCGAAATCCCGTCTCTACTAAAAAATACAAAAATTAGCTGGGTGTGGTGGCACGTGCCTGTAATCCCAGCTACTTGGGAGGCTGAGGCAGGAGAATCACTTGAAGCCAGGAGGTAGAGGCTGCAGTGAGCTGAAATCATGCCACTGCACTCCAGCCTAGGCAACAAGAGCGAAACTCTGCCTCAAAAATAAAATAAATAAAATAAAATAAAAAATAAAGTAAAGTAAAATTAAATTAAATTAAATTAAAATTAAAATTAAATAAATAAAACAGATAGATGGTTAGCTAGACTAATAAAGAAGAAAAGAGTGAATATCCAAATAAACACAATTAGAAACAGCAAAGGGGATATTACCACTCATCCCACAAAAATTCAAATAATCATCAGAGACTATTATGAACACCTCTATACACATAAACCAGAAAATCTGGAAGAAATGTTTATATTCCTGGACACATACACCCTCCCCAAAACTGAACCAGGAAGAAACTGAATATCTGAACAGACCAATAATGAGCTCTGAAACTGAATTTTAATAAACTTCCAACCAACCAAAAGAGGCCAAGGAGCAGACAAATTCACAGCCAAATTCTAACAGATGTACAAAGAAGAGCTATTACCATTCCTACTGAAACAATTCTAAAAAACTAAGGAGGAGGGACTCCTCCTCAACTCATTCTATGAAGCCAGCATCATCCTGATATCAAAACCTGTCACAGAACAGGCCAATATCCTTGATGAACATCAATGCAAAAATCTTCAAAGAAATATTCGCAAACCAAATCCAGCAACACATCAAAAAGCTTATCCACCATGATCAACTAAGCTTTATCCCTGGAATGCAAGGTTGCTCTAACATATGCAAATCAATAAACATGATTCATCACACAAACAGAACTAGAGACAAAAACCACATGATCATCTCAACAGATGCAGAAAAAGCTTTTGGTAAAATTCAACACCCCTTTATGATAAAAACTCTCAATAAGCTTGGTAAAATAATAACAGACATCTGTGACAAACCCACAGCCAACGACATAATGAATCTATAAAGCTGGAAGCAGTCCCCTGGAAAACCAGCACAAGACAGAGGTGCCCTCTCTCACCACTCCTAGTCAACACAGTATTGAAAGTCCTTTCCAGAACAATTAGGCAAGAGAAAGAAAGAAGTGGCATTCAAACAGGAAGAGAGGAAGTCAAACTATCCCTCTTTGTAGATGACATGCCTTATACTTACATAATCCCACAGTGTCAGCCCCAAAGCTCCTTAAGCTGAAAAACAATTTCAGCAAACTCTGAGAATACAAAATCCACGTGCAAAAATCACTAGAGTTCCTATACACCAACAACAGCCAACTCGAGAGCCAAATCAGGAACAGAATCTCATTCACTGCCATAAAAAGAATGAAATACCTAGAAATATAGCTAACCAGAGAAGTGAAAGATGATTACAAAAAGAACTACAAAACATTGCTCAAAAAAAAAAACAGAGAGGACACAAACAAATGGAAAAACATTTCATGCTAACAGAGAAGAAGAATCTGTATCATTAAAATGGTCATACTGCCCAAAGCAATTTACAGATTCAACGCTATTCCTATCAAACTACAATGACATTCTTCACAGAACTAGAAAAATCTATTTTAAAATTCACATGGAACAAAAAAAAAAAATCCCGAATAGCCAAGGCAATCCTAAGCAAAAAGAACAAAGCTGGAGGCATCATGCCACCCAAATTCAAACTACACCACAGGGCCACAGTAACTAAACATGGTACTAGAACAAAAACAGACACAGAGAGCAGTGGAAAACAACAGAACACCCAGAAACAAGTCCACACACTTACAACCATCCAATCTTCAACAAACCTGACAAAAACAAGCACTGAAGATGACTCCCTATTCAATAAATGGTGCTGGCATAACTGGCTAACCATATGCAGAAGATTGAAACCAGAACCCTTCCTTACACCATACACAAAAATCAACTCAAGATAGATTAAACACCTGACCAGGTGCAGTGGCTCACGCCTGTAATCCTAGCACTTTCCAGGCCGAGGCGGGTGGATCACCTGAGGTCAGGAGTTCCAGACCAGTGTGGCCAACATGGTGAAACCCCATTTCAACATGGTGAAACTAAAAATACAAAAATTAGCCAGGCATGGTAGCACACACCTGTAGTCCCTGCTACTTGGGAGGCTAAGGCAGAAGAATCGCTTGAACTGGGGAGGCAGAGGTTGCAGTGAGCCAAGATCGTACCACTGCACTCCATCCTGAGTGACTGAGCAAGACTCCGTCTCAAAAAAAAAAAAAAAGATAGATTTAACATTTAAATGTAAACCCCAAAACTGTAATAGATCACCTAGGCGATACCATTCTGGACATAGGAATGGGCAAAGATTTCATGACAAAGGCACCAAAAGCAATCACAACAAAGGCAAAAATTGACAAATGGGATCTTATTAATTTAGAAGCTTCTGCATAACAAAAGAAACTATCAACAGAGTAAACAACCTACAGAATGGGAGAAAAATTCTGCAATCTCTCCATCTGAAAAAGGTCTAATATCATCTACAAGGAACTTAAATTTACAAGAACAAAAAAAATCCATTAGAAAGTGGGCAAAGGACACGAACACATGCTTCTCAAAAAAAGACATTCATGTGGCCAAAAAGCAAATGCAAAAAAGCTTAGTATCATTGATCATTAGAGAAATGCAAATCAAAATCACAATGAGATACCATCTCACACCAGTCAGAAGGGAAGATCATCACCCAGGCACACAGCCATCAGGTTATCTAAAGTCAAGACAAAGGAAAGAATCTTAAGAGCTGTGAGGCAAAAGTATCAGGTAACCGATAAAGGAAAATTTATCAGATTAAAAGCAGATTTCTCAGCAGAAACCCTACAAACTCAAAGGGACTGAGGTCCTGTCTTTAGTCTCCTTAAACAAAACAACTATCAGTCATGAATGTTTTATCTAGCAAAACTGAGCTTCGTAAATGAAGGAAAGATAGTCTTTTACAGACAAACAAATGCTGAGAGAATCTGCCACTACCAAGCCAGCACTACAATAACTGCTTAAAAAAAAAAAAAAAAAAAAAAAAAGAAGCTCTAAATATTGAAACAAAACCTCAAAATACACCAAAATAGAATCTCCTTAAAGGATAAATCTCACAGGACCCATAAAGACCTATAAAACAATAGCAAACGAGAAAAAACAAACAAACAAGGTATTCAGGCAACAACCAGAATGATGAACAGAATAGTACCTTACATCTCAATACTAACATTGAATGTATGGCCTAAATGCTCCACTTTAAAGACACAGAATGGCAGAATAGATAAGAATTCACCAACCATGTATCTGTTGTCTTCAAGAGATTCACCTAACACATAAGGACTCACATAAACTTAAGGTAAAAAGGTGGAAAAAGATACTCCATGCAAACATCAAAAGCAAGTAGGAGAAGCTATTCTTATATCAGACAAAACAAACTTCAAAAGCAAAAGCAGTTAAAAAACACAAAGAGATATTATACAATGATAAAAGGACTAGGCCAAGCATGGTGGCTCATGCCTGTATCTCAACACTTTGGGAGGCTGAGTTGGGCAGATTACTTGTGGCCAGGAGTTCCAGATCAGTTTGGCCAACATGGTGAAACTGCATCTCTACTAAAAATACAAAAATTAGCTGGGCATGCTGGTGTACAACTATAGTTCCAGCTCCTCAGCAGGCTGAGACACAAGAATCGCTTGAACCCAGAAGGCACAGTCACACCATCGATGACACCAAGATCACACCACTGCATTCCAATCTGGATGACGGAGAGAGAGACTATCTAAAAAACAAACAAACAAAAAGATTAAAAAACTAGTCCAACCGGAAAATATCAGAATCCTAGATATATATGCACTTAACACTGGAGCTTCCAAATTTATAAAACAGTTACTACTAGACCTAAGAAATGTGATGGATGGCAACACAATATTGGTGGGGGACTTCAATAATCCACTGACAGGACTGGACAAGTCATCAAGACAGAAAGACCACAAATAAACAATGGACTTAAACTATACCCTAGAACAAAGGAACTTAACAGATATTTACAGAACATTCTACCCAACAACTACAGAATATACATTCTTATCATCAGTATATGGAACATTATCCAAGATAGATCATATTACAGGCCACAAAACAACTCTCAATAAATTTAAGAAAATCAAAATTACATTAAGTACTCTCTCAGAACACAGTGGAATAAAATTGGAAATCAACTCCAAAAGGAACCCTCAAAACCATGAAAATACATGGAAACTAATCTGCTGCTGAATGATCACTGGGTCAGCAATGAAATCAAGATGGAAATTAAAAGTTATTTGAACTGCACAACAGTGACACAATCGATCAAAACCTCGGGATGCAGCAAGAGGTGATAAGAGAAAAGTTCTTAACGTTAAACACCTACATCAAAAGTCTGAAAGAGAAATAAGAAGGCAGTCTAAGGTCAAACCTCAAGGAACTAGAGAAACAAAAACAAACAACCTAAAACCCAGCAGAAGAAAAGAAATAACAAAGATCAGAGCAGAACTAAATGAAATTGAAACAAACAACAAAAAAGAAACAATACAAAAGATAAATGAAACAAAAACCCAGTTCTTTGAAAAGATAATAAAGGGGGGTGGCCAATAAAGAAAGGGGACTGGGCAGGCACACGCCCTTGCAGCCACTCACCTCCCTCCCTGCACGCACACGCACACACCCACACTCCCTCCCCTGCCTCCCTCCCTGCACTCTGCCCACCCTTCCGCCCTCCTTGCCCTCAGACAGAAGGAAGTCCAGAGACATGGCAGCGGTGGCCACGTAGCACAGCGGCCAGCAGCCAAGGCCGGGTCTGAGGAGCAGCCCTGAGGACAGACATTGGGCAGTAGTGAGGAGCCAGACTGGCTGGAGGTTGTAACTCTGGCTACAGTCCCCCCACGCAGGGACAGACTGCCAAGGCTTTGATCTAGGTGGTGGAAGTGGCCGGCCCAGATGAGATGCTCCAAGTCCCTTGTAATTCTGTTCAGAAGAAAAATCACTAGTGGTCTGCTCTTCTCATAATACCAAACCTTTTTGACTTACGCTTTGGTGCTGCAACACTGGAAGAATTCAGTTTCTAGGAATATCTTTTTTTCATTTGAGTGATTCTTTGGGATGGAAAATATTTCAGTCTTAATAATTACTTTGTTTTAAAGCTATTTTCTTTACAGTCTGAACTGCTTAAAAAATTGAACCATTTACCAACAAGGCGCACAGCCATTTCTCACCAGGAGCTGGTTGAAAACTGTGCTGTGAGTATAGCAGGAATGGCACAAGAGGTAGCCATCATGGGCAAGTGCCATCCAGCTTTCATCATGGTGTCAACAAGGAACTTGACCTATCCACCAAAGTGTAACACAGGGAATCAGGAAGTCCTTATTTTACGTTTGTGGACACCATGATGAGTAAACCACATCTCAATGAAACAAAGAAGAGCCATACTTCAGGGAGACAAGAGCAGAGTCTAATAGGCATGCTATTAAGGAAGACAAGGAGAATTCTGATGACACAGAAGAGAAAGAAGAAGAGGAAGAAGTCTCTTGCAAAAGGGAGCAGATCATAGTGGAGGTAAACCTTAACAATCAAACATTAAATGTACCTAAAGGGGAAAAGGGTACCTCTTCTCAATCCAAAGAGACTCCTATTCTTCAACAGTGAGGAGGAAGAGAGTGAGGAAGGGGCCACAGATAACAGCAATGACTGGAGAGAATGAAAAGCAGAAGAAAAAGAAGAAGATAATAGAGAAAGTCAGAATTACAGAAAGGAAAACGAGGAGAGCTGCCTCTGTTGCTGCAGCTACCACTTCCCCTACTCCCAGAACTACAAGAGGTTGCAGGAAGAGCGTAGAGTCACCTGGGCATAAGAAGCGGGCCACAAAGGAGCCTGAAGCACCAGTTCAGAAAGCTAAGTGTGACCTGTGAGAAGTGCCCCAGGGTTTTTTGTTTTGTTTTGTTTTTTGTTTTTTTTGAGACAGTTTTTTACTCTTGTTGCCCAGGCTGGAGTGCAATGGTGTGATCTTGGCTCACCACAACTTCCACCTCCTGGGTTCAAACGATTCTCCTGCCTCAGCCTCCCAAGTGGCTGGGTTTACAGGAATGCATCACCACACCCAGTTAATTTTGTATTTTCAGTAGAGACGGGGTTTCTACGTGTTGATCAGGCTGGTATCAAACTCCTGACCTCAGATTATCCACCCGCCTCGGCCTCCCAAAGTGCTGGGATTACAGACATGTGCCCCAGGGTATTTAACACTCACTGGTGTCTGGAGAAGCACATGAACATTACTCATAGGCACATGCGGATTTGTGATAAATGTGGCAAGAAGTTTGTCCTGGAAAGCAAGCTGTACCTTCACCGGCAAACAGACTGTGAAAAAAGCATTCAGTGTGTCTCCTGTAATAAATTGTTCAAGAAACTGTATCCTTCATTAACATATCAAGATCATCTATGGTTACGCAGAAAAGAAATTTTCCTGTGAAATTTGTGAGAAAAAATTCTATACCATGGCTCATGTGCGAAAACACACGGTTGCACACATGACAGACATGCCATTTACATGTGAAACCTGTGGAAAATCATTCAAATGCAGTATGCCACTCATGATGCATTCCCTGCAGCATTTTGGAGAGAAGCTCTTCAGAGGCAAGAACTGTGATGAAAGGTTTCAGTATAATTATCAGCTACACACCCACATGAGCATCCACATTGGGCACAAACAGTTCATGTGCCAGTGGTGTGGCAAAGATTTCAACATGAAGCAGTATTTTCACGAACACATGAAAACAAACACTGGAGAGAAACCCTTTGTGAAATCTGTGGCAAAAGATTTCATAAATCATAAAGGCCAGAGTAAGGACAACTTTAAATGATAAAGGCCAGAGTGAGAACAACTTTGTGCGGCAGCTGGCAAAGAACAGTTCAGCATAGCATCACTAATATCCATCTCCTTAAGTGTGTTCTCCAGGAGATACGTTCCCATGTGTGATTGTGCAGAGAGGGAGTCAGTGGGTGTTTCTTTAGTTCTCAGACTCTCCTCGGCCTCCACTAAGAGTTCTGTCATTGTCACTGAAACAACAGATCTAAGGAAATGAACAAGACGACGACCTTGAGCTCACAGAGGGACTGTCATCTAAACCAAGGGAACCACCAAACTAAAGCCCAATTTGCTTGTATTTTCTGGTGACTTTTCTAAGTTTCAAATACTCAGACTTCTGGAATTTTATAATTTCATATCAGCTGATTAAAGAAAAAAGAAAAGATGGGCCGGGCGCGGTGGCTCAAGCCTGTAATCCCAGCACTTTGGGAGGCCAAGACGGGCGGATCACGAGGTCAGGAGATCGAGACTATCCTGGCTAACATGGTGAAACCCCGTCTCTACTAAACACTACAAAAAAATAGCCGGGCGAGGTGGCGGCGCCTGTAGTCCCAGCTACCCGGGAGGCTGAGGCAGGAGAATGGCGTGAACCCGGGAGGCGGAGCTTGCAGTGAGCTGAGATCCGGCCACACAGCACTCCAGCCTGGGTGACAGAGCGAGACTCCATCTCAAAAAAAAAAAAAAAAAAGAAAAGCTGAATAACACTGATAGACCATTAGGAAGATTAACCAAGAAGAGAGAAAATCCAAATAAGCTCAATTAGAAACAAAACGAGAGATATTACAAGCAATACCAAAGAAATACAAAAGATCATTCAAGGCTACTATGAACACCTTTATGGGCACAAACTAGAAAACCTAGAGGAGATGGACAAATTTCTGGAAATATACAACCCTCTTAGATTAAACCAGGAAGATATAGAAACTCTGAACAGACAAATAACAAGCAGTGAGATAGAAATGATAATTTAAAAAAAAAAATGCCAACAAAAAAAGGCCAGGACCAGAAGGATTCACAGCTGAATTCTCTCAGACATTCAAAGAAAAACTGGTAAAAATCCTACTGAAACTATTCCAAAAGACAGAGAAAAGAGGTACTCCCTAAATCATTCTATAAAGCCAGCATTACCGTAATACCAAAACCAGGATAGGACATAACAAAAAAAGAAAACTACACACCAATATCCTTGATGAACATAGATGTAAAAATCCTCAACAAAATACTAGCTAACTGAATCCAACAGCATATCAAAAAGATAATACACCACGATCAAGTGGGTTTCATACCAGGAACACAGGGATGGTTTAACATAGGCAAGTCAATAAATGTGATATACTACATAAACAGAATTTAAAACAAAAATCACATGATCATCTCAATAGATGCGTAAAAAGCATTTGACAAAATCCAGCACCCTTTATGATTAAAAACCTCAGCAAAATTGGCATAGAAGGGACATACCTTAATAAAAGCCATCTAAGACAAACCCACAGCCAACATTATATTGAATGAGGAAAAGACAAAAGCATTCCACCTGAGAACTGGAACAAGACATGGATGCCCACTTTTACCACTTCTCTTCAACATAGTACTGAAAGTCCTAGCCAGAACAATCAGACAAGAGAAAGAAATAAAGGACATCCAAACTGGTAAAGAGGCAGTCAAATGATCACTGCTCACCAATGACATGATCATATACCTAAAAAACCCTAAAGACCCATCCAAAAAGCTCCTAGAACTGAAAAATAAAGTCAGAAAAGTTTCGGAATACAATCTTTTTTTTTTTTTTTTGAGATGGAGTTTTGCTCTTGTCACCCAGGCTGGAGTGCAATGGCACAATCTCAGCTCACTGCAACCTCTGCCTCCCAGGTTCAAGCAATTCTCCTGGCTCAATCTCCCAAGTAGCTGGGATTACAGGCGTGCACCACTACACCCAGCTAATTTTTGTCTTTTTAGTAGAGACAGGGTTTCTTTTTTTTGA
>NW_016828893.1:27942-34016 GCF_001698545.2 Rhinopithecus bieti | reverse complement strand
GAGGCGGGTGGATCACTTGAGGTCAGGAGTTCAAGAGCAACCTGGCCAACATGGTGAAACCCCATTTCTACTAAAAATAAAAAAATCAGTCAGGCGTGGTGGCAGGCACCTGTAATCTCAGCTACTCGGGAGGCTGAGACAGGAGAATTGCTTAAACTTGTGAGGCAGAGGTTGCAGCGAGCCCAGATCATGCCATTGCATTCCAGTCTGGGCAGAGTGAGGCTCCATCTCAAAAAAAAAAAAAAAAAAAAAAAAAAAAATCAACTCAAGATGGATCAAAGACTTCAATCTAAGACCTGAAACCATAAAAACTCTACAAGGTAACATCGGAAAACCCCTTCTAGACACTGGCTTAGGCAAAGACTTCATAACCAAAACACAAAAGCAAATGAAACAAAAACAAAGATAAATTGATGGGACTTACTTAAACTAAAAAGCTTCTGCACAGCAGAAGAAATAATCAGCAGAGTAAACAGATAATCCACAAAGTGGGAGAAAATCTTTGCAAACTATGCATCCAACAAAGGACTAATATCCAGAATCTACAAGGAAGTGAAACAAATCAAGAAGAGAAAAACAAATAATCACATCAAAAAATGGGTTAAGGACACGAATACACAATTCTCAAGAATTGTCCATTCAGAATCTTCTCAAGAAGATATACAAATGGCCAACAAACACATGAAAAAATGCTAAACATCATTAATCACCTGAGAAATGCAATTAAAACCACAATGAGATACCACCTTACTCTTGCAAGAATGGTCATAATTTAAAAATTAAAAAATAATAGATACTGGCATGGATGTGGTGAAAAGAGAATACTTTTATACTGCTGATGAGAACATAAACTGGTACAACCACTACGAAAAACACATGGAGATTCCTTAAAAAACAAAAAGTAGATCTACCATTCGATCCAGCAATCCCACCACTGGGTATCTACCCAGAGGAAAACAAGTCATTATACAAAAAAGACACATGCACACGCACGTTTATAGCAGCACAATTCTCAATTGCAAAAATATGGAACTAGCCCAAATGCCCATCAGTCAATGAGTAGATAAAGAAAGCAGGTGGTGGTACAGACACACACACACAGACACACACACACAGATACACACAGACACATGCCATGGACTATTCGGCCATTAAAAAAAGAAAAAAAAAAATCATGGCATTCACAGCAACCTGGATGGAACTGGAGACCATTATTCTAAGTGAAGTAACTCAGGAATGAAATACCAAACATTGTATGTTCTCACTTATAAGTGGGAGCTAAGCTATGAGGATGCAAATGCATAAGCATGATACAATGGACTTTGGGGACTCAGTGGGGGGAGGAGTGGGAGGTGGGTGAGGGATAAAAGGCTACACATTGGGTACAGTGTACACTGCTCAGGTGATGGGTGCACCAAAATCTCAGAAATCACTACTAAAGAACTTACTTATGTAACCAAACACCACCTGTTCCCAAAAACCCCACTGAAATTAAAAAATTTAATTTCAAAACAATTTTCTTTAAAAGCTACATGCAAAAAACAAAACCTCAAAAAATAACAGGTACTGGTGAGACTGCTGAGACAGAGGAATGCTTAAAACTGTTGGCAGGAGTGTAAATTAGTTCAACCATTGTGAAAAACAGTGTGGCAATTCCTCAAAGACCTAAAAACAGAACTGCCATTCGACCCAGCAATCCCAATATTGCATATGTACCCACAGGAATATAAATCATTCTATCATAAAGACATATGCATGTGTATGTTCACTGCAGCACTATTCACAATAGCAAAGACATGGAATCAATCTAAATGTCCATCAATGGCAGACTACAGAAAATGTGGAACACATACACCATGGAATACTATACAGCCATAGAAAAGCACAAGATCCTGTCCTTTGCAGGAACAAGGATGGAGCTGGAGGCTATTACCCTTAGCAAACTAACATGGGAACAGAAAACCAAATACCATATATTCTCACTTACAACTGGGAACTAAAAGATGAGAACACATGGACACATAGAGGGCAACAACAGACACTGGTGCCTACCAGAGAATGGAGGGTAGGAAGAGGGAGAGGATCAGGAAAAATAACTAACGGATACTAGGCTTAATACCTGGGTGACGAGATAATCTGTACAACAAACCCCTGTGACACGAGTTTACAAATATAACAAACATGTGCATGTACCCCTGAACCTAAATCAAAACTTAAAATAAATAAATATTTCAATTAAAAAAATACTACAAATAGAACTACTATATGGCTGAGTGCGCTAGCTCATGCCTCTAATTTCAGCATTTTGGAAGGCTGAGGTGGGCAGATCACTTGAGCCCAGGAGCTCAAGACCAGCCTGTCTGGGCAACATGGCAAAAACTCTGTATCTACCAGAAAATGCAAAAATTAGCCAGGCCTGGTGACGTGGTGCACCTGTAGTCCCAGCTATTCAGGAGGCTGAGGTGGGAAGATCACCTGAACCCAAGGAGGTCGAGGCTACAGTGAGCTGTGATGGCACCACCGCACTGCAGCGTGCTGACAGAATGAGACCCTGTCACCAATAAAGATACTCAAGATATGGAATCAACCTAAGTGTCAAATAACAGATGGATGAAGAAAATATGTTGTATATACACAATGGAATACTATTCTGCCATAAAAAAAAATACTGAAATCCTGCCATTCGTAGTAAATGTGAATGGAACTAGAGGACATTATGTTAAGTGAAATAAGCCAAAAAGAGAAAGTTAAACACCTCATATTCTTACTCATACGTGGAAGCTATCAAAAAAAACCTGAACCAAGGATACTGGGAGGGGAGGGGTAAGGGAGGATTTGAAGAGATTTGTCAAAAATACAAAATTACAACTAGATAAAAAGAATGAGTTCTAATGTTCTATCCCATATGACTATAATTAATAATAATATATAGTTTCAAAAAGCTAGAAGCAAAATATTGAACTTTCTCAACCAAAAGAAATGATGTTTAGGATAATAGATATTCTAGTTACCCTGATCTGATCACTATATATGTATCAAAACATCACTATGTACCCATGAATACAATTATTATTTGTCAATTAAAAAATAAAAATTTTAAACAGAGCCTGGCACCGCCCCTCACTCTTGCTTTCTCTCTTGCCGTGTGATCTCTGCACGTACAGGCTTCTCTTTGACTTTTGCCATGAGTGGAAGCTTCCTGAGGCCCTCACCAGAAGCAGAAGTTGGTGTCACAGCCTACAGAACCATGAGGCAAATAAATCCCTTTTCTTTATAAATTATGCAGCCTCAAGTACTCCTTTATAACAACAAATAAACAGAATAGGACAGTAGGTATTCTTGTCTCACTTTCAGATCTCAGTGAAAACTCTTTCAATATTTTACGACTGAATATGATGTTTACTACAGGTATTTTAGTAGCTACCCTTTATTAAATAAAGAAAATTACCTTCTATTCTCAGTTTCCTTAGAGTTGTTATCATAAAAGGGTGCTGATTTATACTTCTGTTCTTAAAAAAATTTAAAACAGGTGTAGCTCACTTTCCAGAAAAAGTGCATTCCTAAATATATATGATTCCTGGGTCATGGTAGGTTACATGTCCCCCCATACCCCTCTTAACAGTAACCCAACTAGATTAGAGCTCCACTCCCATATACATTGGTTCTATACCCACACTGCAACAGTTCTACTTCATTATATCATCTGAGATGGCTTGTAGCCATGCTGAACTGCTAGTCCAGGCTTCCCAAGTTATTTCCCATGGCATCAATTTTGCTTTTGTTAATACTCTGATTTTGTGTAATTTCTCTCTAAATTTATTTTTCCCACAAATCTTATTGATTTAACTACAGATTCTGAAGAACATGATCCATCTCAAGAATGTGTAAATGTTACAGTAGAAATACCCACATATGCCACAGAAGAGGACAGCAGTCAAGCCAAACTACATTTAAACGTATTTAGGCTGGGTACAGTGGCTCACGCCTGTTAATCCCAGCACTTTGGGAGGCTGACGCAGGTGGATCACCTGAGGTCAGGAGTTCAAGACCAACCTGGCCAACATGGTGATATCCCATCTCTACTAAAACTATAAAAATTAGCTGGACGTGGTGGCGGGTGCCTATAATCCCAGCTACTAGGGAGGCTGAGGCAGGGGAATTACTTGAACCCGGGAGGCAGAGGTTGTAGTGAGCCAAGATTGCACCATTGCGCTCCAGCCTGGGCAACAAGAGCAAGACTCCCTCTCAAAAAAAATTATAAATAAAAATCAAAAAATATTTAAGGGCTTGTTTTAATTAGGACTAAAGATGCCCAGTCAATCAGATGGAAACACACAAATGAATGGACTGTAAGGTAGTTCTATTCAAAGGCAGCTAAGCACAGGTAGATTACCTATTTGTAAAAAATAAATAAGAGGGCACAAAATACAGTTAGATACAATGAGTAAGATCTAGTATTTGATAGCACAATAGGGTGACTACAGTCAGCAATAATTTGTTGCATATTTTTTAATAATTGAGGGAGTACAACTGGAACTTTTGCAACACAAAAAAAGGTAAATGCTTGAGGTGATAGATACTACATTTACCATGTGATTATTACACATTGTATGTCTGTACCAAAGTATCTCATGTACCCCATAAATATATGTAAAAAACGTGTTCTGATAGCCAGAAATTAATTATCTAATTGTTGCTAATACATTAGAATCAAAAAAGCCCACACCTTTATGCTGAACATAGATCAGAATTTTATATAATACTATTTCATCATGTGACTAATTATGGCTCCAGAATTACTGCTTATAATCTTATTAGCACAAAATAAATGTATATAATACTGCCAAAAATGATCACAATTTATGTGCTTTGTAGGTCCATACTCACCTTCACATTTTTCAAGAATCTGGACTGTTTCTCCTATTTCTAAGACCAACCCTTGAGGGACAGATCCTCGAAAGCTGCATATCACTAGAAAAGCAAGGATAAACACACCAATTAGCATTTTTAAACACTGAGACAGGGTTAGAGTCACTGAATTAAGCACTAAATTTTCTTAAATGTATACCTTCCCTTCTTTACTAATTCCTCTTTCTAAAGTGTAAACCCCTTTCCATTTAATCTACATTTTGAAAAATAATATTAGCAGTTTGGGACAATAAGACACATTGTGGGAAAAATGCTATCCATGAGTGGTGGGTGCATGTGTGCTTGTAGAAAAACATTTCTATTAACAGAGTCTCTGTCCCTTGGATATCCTGTGTTCGAGTGTCCTTTTTGAGCAAGTTTGTATCAATTACTTAAGAAAAAAATAATATTAGGAGCTTCTTATCTACCACAAGCAAACACAGATATGTTTTAAAAGAATCATCAAATAAATTTGATTATGCTTTGAAAAGCAGAAATTTCATAATAAAAATGAACAGAAATTAATGAAATAGAAAGCAAATGCACAACAGAAAAAATCTATAGATAACAATCAAAATCCCATAACTTTTTTAAGGAAATTGACAAACTGATTACAAAATTCATATAAGAATACAAAGAATAAAGAAAAGCCCCATCTTACCTCAAAGTAATAAAAGCCACATATGACAAACCCACAATCAAATCACACTGAATGGGGAAAAGTTTAAAGCATTCCCCCTTAGAACTGGAACAAGATAAGGATGCCCATTTTCACTTGTCTTTGACATAATACTAGAAGACCTAATCAGAGCAATCAGGCAAGAGAAAGAAATAAAGGGCATCCAGATTGGAAAAGAAGACGACAAACTGTGACTATCCATCAATGATATAATCATACACCTAGAAAACCTGTCATACAAAAGATTCCTAGATCTAATAAACTAATTCAGTAAAATAAGGTCTCAGGTACAAAATCAATGAAACAAATCAGTAGCACTGCCATACACCAAAAACCAATCTGAGAATCAAATCAAGAACTCAATCCCTTTTACAACAGCTGCAAAAAATAAAAATAAAATACCTGGGAATATACTTAACCAAGGAAATTAAAGATCTCTACAAGAAAAACTACAAGGCACTGCTAAAAAAAAAAAAAAAAAAAAAAA
>NW_016828893.1:22782-25743 GCF_001698545.2 Rhinopithecus bieti | reverse complement strand
AAAAAAAAAAAAAAAAAAAAAAAAGTCACAGATGACACAAACAAATGGCAACACATACCATGCTCACAGATAACAAGAATCAATATTGTAAAAATGACTGTACTGCCAAAAGCAATCTATGGATTCAATGCAATTCCCATTCAATTTCCCATCAATGCAATTCCCATCAAAATATCATCATCATTCAATGCAATTCAATGCAATTGCATCATTCAAAATATCATCATCATTCAATGCAATTCAATGCAATCATTCAATGCAATTGCAATCATTCAATGCAATTGCAATCATTCAATGCAATTGCATCATTCAATGCAATTCAATGCAATTTCCCATCAAAATATCATCATCATTTTTCCCAAGAACTAGAAAAAACAATCTTAAAATTCACATGGAACCAAAAGAGGGCCTGAACAGCCAAAGCATTATTAAGTATCACATTATGGGACTTTGAATTATACTACAGGGCTATAGTTACCAAAACAGCATGACACTGGAATAAAAATAAGCAATGGAAAAAAAAAAATAGAGAACCCAGAAATAAAGCCAAATGGTATTCAACAAAGCATACAAAAACATAAGCTGGGAAAAAAAAAAACACTGATATCATTTGGCTCTGTGTCCCCACCCAAATCTTATCTTGAATTGTACTTCCATAATTCCCACGTGTTGTGGGAGGGACCTGGTGGGAGATAACTGAACCATCAGGGCAGTTTTCCCTATACTGCTCTCATGGTAGTTAAAAAGTCTCACAAGATCTGATGGTTTGATAAGGGGAAACCCATTTTGCTTGGCTCGCATTCTCTCTTCTCTTGTCTGCTGCCATGTGAGAAGTGACTTTCACCTTCCACCATGATTGTGAGGCCTCCCCAGCTACATGGAACTGTAAATCCAATAAACCTCTTTCTTTTGTAAATTCCCCAGTCTTGGGTATGTCTTTATCAGCAGCATAAAAATGGATTAATATAGACACTTTATTCAATAAATGGTGCTGGGAAAACTAACAAGCCACATGTAGAAGAATGAAACTGGGTCCCCATCTATCACTACACAAAAAAAAAAACTCAAGATGGATAAAATACTTAAATCCAAGACTTGAAACCATAAAAATTTTGCAAGATAACATCGAAAAAAACTCTCCTGAACATAGGCTTAAGCAAAGAATTCCTGAGTAAGACCCAAAGGCAAATGCAACAAAACAAAATAAATGGAACCTACTTAAACTAAAAGCTTCTGTACAGCAAAAGAAATAATCAACAGAGTAAACAGACAACCAACAAAGAAAATATCTGCAAACTATGCATCTGACAAAAAACTAGTATCCAGAATCTACAAGGAACTCAAATCACCAAGAAAAAAAAAATCACATAAAAAAGTGGACAAAGGACATAAATAGGCAGTTCTCTAAACAAGACAGACAAACAGCCAACAAACACATGAAAAACAAAAATGCTCAACATCATTAATCATCTGGGAAACGCAAATTAAAACCACAATAAGACACCACCTTCTGCAAGAATGGTCATAATTTAAAAATCAAAAAACTATAGATGTTGGCATGGATGTAGTGAAAAGGGAGCACTTTTACACTGCTGATGGGAGTGTAAATTAGTACAACCACTACAGAAAACAGTATGGAGATTCCTTAAAGAATTAAAAATAGATCTACCATTCGATCTAGCAATCCCACTACTGGGTATCCATTCAACGGAAAAGAAGTCATTATATGAAAAAGACACATCCACATGCATGTTTATAGCAGCACAATTCACAACTGCAAAGACATGGAACCAACCTAAATACGCACTGACCAACAAGTGGATAAGAAAATGTGGTATATACACACCATGGAATACCACTTAGCTATTAAAAGGAACAAAATAATGTCTTTTGCAGCAACTTGGATGGAGCTGGAAGCCATTATTCTAAGTGAAGAAACTCAAGAATGGGAAAGCAAATACCGCATATTATCATTTACAAGTGGGAGCTACGCTATGAGGACACAAAGACATACAAACTGATATAACAGACTCTGTGGACTTGGTGGAGGGAGGTTGGAAGGGGCTGAGAAATAAAAGACTACATATTGGATACAGTGTACACTGCTCGGGTGACAGGTGCACTAAAATCTCACATTTCATCACTAAAGAACTCATCCATGTAACCAAAGCCTACCTGTACTCCCAAAACTGTTGAATAAACTAAGAAGAAACTCCCTGTCAATCTTAAACAATTTCCACTACCGTAAATCAAGCCTTATAATCTAAAAATTGGTTCTTTGAAAACACTAACATTGACAGATATCTAGAAAAACTAATTAGGAAAAAAAGAAAAGAAACAAATTATCAATATCAGCAATCAAAACATTAAAATCATCATAAAAGGATATTACACAACAAAACTTATACCAACTAATTTGAAATTGTACATGAGAGATGAATTTACAACAAGGCAAAATCTACAAAAACCGGCAGAGAAGGTAAAAATTTAAATAGTCCTATATTTATTAAAGTAAAGTGAATCTGTAATTAAAAACTTCCCACAAATGAAATACCAGGTCCTGATGACTTTATCAGTGAATCTGTCCAAACATCTAAAAAAAACACCACCAGTCATAAATAATCTCTTCCAAAGAGGGAATTCATTTTGAACTCAGCATGATAGCAAAGCCTGAGAAGGACATGAGATGAAAGGAAAATTACAGGCTAATCTTTCTCATTAATATAAATAAAAATATTTTTTAAAAAAATACAAAGCAAATCAAATCCAATTATGCATAAAAAGGATGATGCATCATGACCAATTGGGGATTATTCCAGGAATGCAAGATTGGTTTAATATTAGAAAATCAATGAAGGAGACCGGGCGCGGTGGCTCAACCCTGTAATCCCAGCACTTTGGGAGGCCGAGACGGGCGGATCATGAGGTCAGGAGATCGAGACCATCCTGGCTAACACGGTG
>NW_016828893.1:10993-21246 GCF_001698545.2 Rhinopithecus bieti | reverse complement strand
AAAAAAAAAAAAAAAAAAAAAAAAGAAAATCAATGAAGGAAAAAAAATCATATGATCATCTCTATATATGAAAAAACTGATAAAATTCAAAGTCCACTCATGACAAAAATTCTTAACACAGTAAGACTAGAAGAGAACTTCCTTAATCCGATAAAGAGCATCTACAATGTGTCTACAGCAAACATCATACACACTGGTGATATACGAAACATTTTATCACTAAGATTAGGAACAAGAAGAGGACAGTCACTGTTACCATTTCTATTCAACACTGTATGCAGGACCAGTCAACACAAATAAGGCAATTAAAGGTATAATAATTGGAAATGAGGAAATAAAACTGTCTTCATCAGCAGGTCTGACTGTGTATGTAAAAAAGTCAAAAATAATATAGACATAAACTATTACAACAAATACATGATTGTAGCAAGGTCACTAGATACAAAGTGAATATTTTTAAGTCTATATATCAATAAACAATTAGAAAATTAAATGTTTTGAAAAATACACCACTTAAAACAACATCAAAAAATGCCATGTAACTGGAAATAAGTCTAATGAGACATGTAGAAGAACTCTACACAAAAAGCTATAAAATATTAGAGACATTAAAAGCCTAATAAAAGCATATATCATATTAATTAGAAAACTCAATAGCATAAAAATATATATTCTCCCTAAATTGATCATTACATTCTCTGCAATCCCAATCAAAATCCTAATAAACTTTTTTGTAGAAATCAATAAACTGATTCTAAAATGTGTATAAAAATGCAAAGGATGAAGGAGGTGAACATATACTAAGAGATATCAAGCCTTTCAGCTGCAAAGTAAACAAGCTGTGAAAAAAATGTATATACCATGAGTCTATTTGCATGTGTATATATGTGTATATTTATATTTGATCTCTGCTGAAGACATCAAACCTGCCATTGGTAATCTGTATACTGTGGGAATATTTGGCTATATTTGCAAATACTTGTAGCATTATAAATCTGTAAATGTTTTAAATTCTCAAATTTAAAACAATTTAATTAATTTAATAAAATTAAATTCTTAAATGTATTTGGAAAATAAATTCTGAACAAAAACTTTTCAAATTTTTTAAAACTTTAAAAAATAGTTATACCAAGCTCTCACTTAATATTGTACAGACTTGGGAACTGTTAAGAAACTCAGATACTCATCAGTATCTTACTCTGACTACCAAGTGAAAAAGAAATGGTCTACCCTAGGATTTATTGCATTGAACCCTCCAACGTGGAGAGGAAAGGATTAGGTTCTGTAGTCTCAAGTCACTGCAGGTAGCCACAAATTAACAATGATATAGCTGTCTAAGATCAAAAATGTATTCTAAGCATGGTTCATAAATAAAACTACAATGAATTGCATAAGCACTTAATAATTTAACATCAGCAGTTCTTTTACTCTTTAACAAACTCTTTATCGAGGCCCTTACTATTAAATTTCAATCTCCAGAGCACTCCCCACCACTCCCGTCTTCTTATCTACATCACTAATAAACAAGAACATGTAAATTAATAACAGCCTTCATTNCAGGTAGCCACAAATTAACAATGATATAGCTGTCTAAGATCAAAAATGTATTCTAAGCATGGTTCATAAATAAAACTACAATGAATTGCATAAGCACTTAATAATTTAACATCAGCAGTTCTTTTACTCTTTAACAAACTCTTTATCGAGGCCCTTACTATTAAATTTCAATCTCCAGAGCACTCCCCACCACTCCCGTCTTCTTATCTACATCACTAATTAACAAGAACATGTAAATTAATAACAGCCTTCATTGTTTAAAATTGAGTGTTTCGGCTGGGTGCGGTGGCTCACGCCTGTAATCCCAGCACTTTGGGAGGCCGAGGCGGGCGGATCACTAGGTCAGGAGACCGAGACCATCCTGGCTAACACGGTGAAACCCCGTCTCTACTAAAAATACAAAAAAATTAGCCGGGTGTGGTGGCAGGCACCTGTAGTCCTAGTTACTCAGGAGGCTGAGGCAGGAGAATGGCGTGAACCTGGGAGGCGGAGGTTGCAGTGAGCCAAGATTGTGCCACTGCACTCCAGCCTGGGCAACAGAGCAAGACTCTGTCTCAACAAAAAAAAAAACCTTCTCATAAAAAAAAAAAAAAAAAAAAAAAAATTGAGTGTTTCATGTGTATTCAGAGAACCGATGTAAACTTTCCATTTCCATAACTATTTTCCTTCTACATTGGCTTTCAAATTATTTTTTAAAAATTAATACAGATCAATGTCATGAAGTGCTTCCCATTTTCTTCTAGCAGTTTTAGAGTTTCAGGTCTTACATTTAAGGGTTTAGTCCATTGTGAGTTGATTCTTGTAAACGGTAAGAGACAGGCGTCTAGTTTAATTATTCTGCATGTGAATATTCAGTTTTCCCAGCATAATTTATAGAAGAAACCATTCTTTCCCCAATCAGTATTCTTGGCACCTTTGCCAAAATTAAGTTGGCTGTAATTGTGGACTTATTTTAGGTTCTCTATTCTGTTCCATTGGTCTATGTGTCTGTTTTTATGCTAGTACCACACTGTTTGGGATACTACTGCTTTATTGTATATTTTGAAGACAAGTAGTGTGATGCTTCCAGCTGTGTTCTTTGTGCTCAACATTACTTTAGGTATTCAGGGTCTTTCGTGGTTCCATACTAATTTTAGGATATTCTTTTTTCTATTTATGTGAAGAATGTCATTGGTACTTTGATAGGGATTTCACTGAATATGTATATCATTTGAAATAGTATGGACATTTTAACAATATTAATTCTTCAAATCCATGACCATGAGATCTTTCCATTTATGTCTGTCCTCTTCAGTTTTTGTCATTAATAACATTAGTTTATCATTGTAGAAATCTTTCACCTCTTTGGTTAAATTTATTCCTAGGTATTTTTTGTTTTAGCTATTGTATGAGAGATTGTTTTCTTGTGACTGAATATTCGTAGCATATATAAATGTTACAGATTTTGTATGTTAATTTATGTTTATTTTTAATTTTTGTGGATACACAGTAGGTGTATATGCCTATGGTATACATGGGATGTTTTGATACAGGCATACAGTGTGAAAATAAGTGCATCATGAAGAATGGAGTATCCATCCTCTCAAGCATTTATCCTTTGAGTTACAAACCAATTACACTCTTTAATTTTAAAATGTAAATTACGTTACTGACCATAGTCACCCTGTTGAGCTATCAAACAGTAGGTCTTGCTCATTCTTTGTAACTATTTTTTGTACCCATTAACCATCCCACCTCCCCTCACCCAGCCACCCACTACCCTTCGCACCCTCTAGTAACTATCCTTCTACTCTCTGTCTCCAATAATTCAGTTGTTTTGATGTTTAGATCCCACAAATAAGTGATAACATGTGATGTTTGTCTTTCTGTGCCTGGTTTATTTCACTTAATGTAATGATCTCCAGTTTCACCCATGTTGTTGCAAATAAAAGGATCTCATTCTTCTTTATGATCGAATAGTACTCTGTAGTGTATGTGTACTACATTTTCTTTATCCATTCATCTGTTCATGGATGCTTAGATTGCTTCCAAATCTCGACTACTGTGAACAGTGCTGTAACAAACATGGGAGTGCAGCTATCTCTGATTTCCTCTCTTTGGGGTATATACCCAGCAGTGGGATTGCTGGATCACATGGTAGCTCTAGGTTCTGGGGGGGTTTTTTTGTTTGTTTTTTTGTTTTTTGTTTTTTTTTTGTTTGTTTGTTTGTTTTTGAGATGGAGTCTCACTCTGTCGCCCAGCCTGGAATGCAGTGGCGCGATCCCGGCTCACTACAAGATCTGCCTCCCAGGTTCACGCCATTCTCCTGGATCCTCGTGATCTGCCTGCCTCGGCCTCCCAAAGTGCTAGGATTACAGGTGTGAGCCACCACACCCGGCTGGTAGCTCTAGTTTTAGTTTTTGGAGGAACCTCCAAACTATTCTCCATAGTGGTTGTATTAATTGACATTCTCACCAACAGCATACAAGGGTTCCCTTTTCTCCACATCCTCACCAGCATTTGTTATTGTCTGTCTTTTGGATATAAGCCATTTTAACTCGGATGAGATAATATTTCATTGTAGGTCTCATTTGCATTTCTCTGATCAATGACGTTGAGCATCTTTTCATATGCCTGCTTGCCATTTGTATAACTTCTTTTGAGAAATGTCTGCTCAAATCTTTGGCCCATTTTTTGATCAGATTATAAGATTTCTTTCCTATAGAGTTGTTTGAGCTCCTTGTATTTTCTGGTCATTAATCCTTTCTCAGATAGGTAGTTTGCAAATATTTTCTCCCATTCTGTGGGTTGTCTGTTCACTTTGTTGATTGTTTCCTTTGCTGTGAAGAAGCTTTTTAACTTGATGTGATCCCATGTGTCCATGTGTGCTTTGGTTGCCTGTGCTCTGACATATCGTTCAAGACGTTTTTGCCCAGACCAATATCCTGGAGATTTTCCCCAACGTTTTCTTGTAGTAGCTTCATAGTTCGAGGCTGTAATCCATTTTGATTTGATTTTTGTATATGGCAAGAGATAACTGTCTAGCTTCATTCGTCTATATATGGATATCCAATTTCCCCAGCAGCATTTATTGAAGAGACTATCTTTTCCAGAGTGTATTTCTTGGCATGTTTGGTGAAAATGAGTTCGCTGTAGGTGTGTTAACCTTAACCCTAACCCTAACCAGCCAGTTAAGGTACAGTTAGGGTTAGGGTTAGACAAACCCTGTTTCTGGGTTCTCCATTCTGTTCCATTGGTCTGTGCATCTATATGGAGCATAATCTGAAAGTCAGGTAATGTGATTCCTCCAGTTCTGTTATTTTTGCTTAGGAATGCTGTGGCTACTCTGGGTCTTTTGTGCTTCCGTATAAATTTGAGATTTTTTTTTTCTATTTTTGTGAAGAATGTCATCACTGTTTTGATAGGCAGTGCCTTGAATCTGTAGATTTCTTTGGGTAGAATGGACATTTAAAAAATAGTGATTGTTCCAATCAATGAACATGGAATTTTTTTTCATTTTTTGTGTCCCCTTCAATTTCTTTCATCAGTGTTTATAGTTTTCATTATGGAGATCTTTTACTTTTTTGGTTAATTCTTAACTATTTAATTTTAGGTGTAACTATTGCAACTGAGATTGCTTTTTTCTTTCTTTTTAAGATTGTTCACTCTTGGCATATAGAAATGCTACTGACTTTTGTATGTTGATTCTGTATCCTGCAACTTTACCGAATTTATCAGTTCTAATTGTTTTTTTGTTGGAGTCTTTAGATTTTTCCAAAAATAAGATAATATCATCTGCAAACATGGATAATTTGACTTCTCCCTCTCCAACTGGGATGCCCTTTATATCTTTCTCTTGTCCGACTGCTCTGTCTAGGACTTCCAGTACTATGCTGAATAACTGGTGAAAGTGGGCATCCTTGTCCTGTTCCAGATCTTAGACGAAAGGCTTTGTATGTTGATTTTGTAGACTGCAACTTTACTGAATTCTCATTTCTCAGTTTTAATAGTTTTTTTAGTGAAGTCTATAGTCTTCAATATATAAGATCACGTCATCTGCAAACAGGGACAATTTGACTTTCTCCTTCCCAATTTAGACAACTTTCTTGCTCTTGCCTAATTGCTCTGGCTAAAACTTTTTTTTTTTTTTTTTGGAGACAGAGTCTCACTCTGTCACCCAGGCTGGACTGCAATGGCACAATCTCAGCTTACTGTCACCTCCACCTCCCAGGTTCAAGTGATTCTCCTGCCTCAGCCTCCCAAGTAGCTGGGATTATAAGCACCCACCACCACACACCCAGCTAATTTTTGTATTTTTAGTAGAGACAGGGTTTCACCATGTTGGCCAGGCTGGTCTCGAACTCCTGACCTCAAGTGATCTGCCTGCCTCAGCCTCCCAAAGTGCTAGGATTACAGGTGTGAACCATCGTGCTCAACCAAGACTTCTAGTACTGTGTTGAACAGAAGTGGTCAAAGTGGGCATCTTCATCTAGGTCCATATTGTAAAGGAAAAGCTTTTAACTTTTCCCTATTCAGTATGATGTCAGCTATGGGTTTGTCATATACGGACTTTATTGTGCTGAAGTACGTTCCTTCCATTAATATATCTAACACGTTTAGAGTTTTTATTATGAAGGGATATTGAATGTTATTGAATGCTACCAGTAAAGACCATAGGAGAAACAGCCCACAGACATATATAGTAGAACAGTGGTTACCAGAGGCAGGGGCAGGGGCAGGGGCTGGGGGTGGTTAAGGTATGGGGAATGGTTAGAGGTTTGGTCAAACCAAGTTGCAGTTAGATAGGAGGAATACATTCTGGTGTTCTATTTCATAGCAAGGTGACTACAGTTAACAATAATGTATTGTATATTTCAAAATAGCTAGAAAAGAGGATTCTGAATGTTCTCACCAGGAAGAAATCACAAGTGCTTGAAGTGATGGAAAACCTAACAGCCCTGATTTGATCATTACACAATGTGTACATGTATCAAAATATCACACTGTACCCCATAAATATGCATAATTATTATGTGTCGATTAAAAATAAAACTTTAACAATGAATTAAATTTTTTTAATTAATATAAAAAGAGGAGAAAAAAATAAATTTTGCCTGCTAGAAAAGTAGGGAGCCTGAAAGAGAGTAAAGCTTTCTCCCTATAATCATGGATCCATTTTCAGGCCTACACTTTATTTGCAGGCATATCATGAAGATTAAATCTACAAGTTAATAGATTGTTTGGCTCTGTTCCCCACTGTGTCTGTCAGATACTACATAAATTCTAAGAAAGGCCTGACACGGAGGCTCATGCCTGTAATCCCAGCACTTTGAGAGGCTGAGATGGGCAGATCACTTGAGGTCAGCAGTTTGAAACCAGCCTGGCCAACATGGTAAAACCCCGTCTCTACTAAAAATTCAAAAAAATTAGCCAGGCATGGTGGCACGTGCCTGTAATCCCAGCTACATGGGAGGCTGAGGCAGGAGAATCACTTGAACCTGGGAGGCAGAGGTTGCAGTGAGCCAAGATTACGCCACTGCACTCCAGCCTGGGCAACAAAGCAAGCCTTTGTCTCAAAAAAAAAAAAAAAAAATCTAAGAAAGTGGCAGCTTCCGAACAAATATGCCCACAATCTCAGCACTTTGGGAGGCCAAAGTAGGTGCATCACTTTGAGGTCAGGAGTTTGAAATCAGCCTGGCCAACATGGTGAAATCCCATCTCTACTAAAAACAAAACAAAACAAATATGCCCTTTAACATTACTCACTGTTAACTATATATAATGAAGGATTTATCCATGGCAAAATAAAACTGAAGACTTTTGAAAAACAACATATTAGGAAGAAGATACACTAACTGTTTTAACACTTAAAAAAAAATTTTTTTGGCCGGGCGTGGTGGCTCAAGCCTGTAATCCCGGCACTTTGGGAGGCCGAGGCGGGCGGATCACGAGGTCAGGAGATTTAGATCACCCTGGCTAACACAGTGAAACCCCGTCTCTACTAAAAATACAAAAAAATTAGCCGGATGCAGTGGCGGGCACCTATAGTCCCAGCTACTCGGGAGGCAGAGGCAGGAGAATGGCGTGAACCCGGGAGGCGGAGCTTGCAGTGAGCCGAGATCGTGCCACTGCACTCCAGCCTGGACGACAAAGCGAGACTCTGTCTCAAAAAAAAAAAAAAAAAAAAAAGAGATGGGGTCTTGTCATGTTCCCCAAGCTGGTCTCAAACGCCTTGGCTCAAGTGACCCTCCTGCCTCACCCAAGCAGCTGGAACTACAGGTACGTGTCATCATACTGAGCCGCTAATTCTTAAATTTTGTAGATATTTATTAACTTCAATTTTTTTCATACTATGTTAAGTAGAAAGGGTTATAAACAGTATTTACAGCATAATTCCACACAGTCATCCTTCAGTGTTCATAGAGGATGGCTTCCAGGAATTCCTAGATAACAAAATCCATGAATGCTCAAGTCTCTGATATAAAATGGTGTAGTATTTGTAAATAACCTATACACATCCTCTTGTATACTTTAAACCATCTCTAGATTAGTTATAATGCCTAATACAGTATAAATTCTGTATGCCTATAATAATTTTGTATTTTTTATCATGGTATTGTTATGTTGTTTTCTATTTTTGATCTGCTGTTGGTTGAATCCACAGATGCAGAACCCAAGGGTATGAAGGGCCAATTGTATACAGCTTCTGTAATATTTATTTCTGTTTATTATGCAATAATATGAAATCTGTGCTAAAAGAATACATGTTAGCATTACCAGACTAAGCACTAAGCACAATATTCCCAATTCACAGGAAGCCATCAGGAAAAAAAAAAATGTAATACAACATCTCATCACAGAACGTCACAAAAATAGAAATGAAAATAAAACCAGCAAAAGTAAATTTCTGAGTAGCTTATTAGCTAGTCATACAAGGAAAGCCACCTACAAATAATGAATTAATTAAATAGTGTTTGATCACAGCGAACAAAGAAATATGTCCTGAGAATATAAACTTGTTCAAGACCATTAGCATTTTGGTGAGAACAAGTGCTCTAAGAGTTGTATACATATAGACCAATATCCATAGTCAATTTGAAAACAGAGCAAAGAAATTGATGAAACCAAATGTTACTTTCTTTGAAAATATCAATAGAATTGATTAATCCTTTAACCAGATTGACCAAGAAAAACAGAGAAGATTTAAATTACTAATATCGGGAATGAAAGTGAAGCTATTACTACCAACATTTAAAAAAATAAAAAATATTAAAAAGACATACTTAGAACAACTGTATGCCAAAATTTTCGATAAGCTAGATTAAATGGACAAATTTCTAAAACGAAACATATGATCAAAATTGACTCAAGAAGAAACAGAGGTCAGGCACGGTGGCTCACACCTGTAATCCCAGCACTTTGGGAGGCCGCGGCAGGTGGATCACCTGAGGTCAGGAGTTTGAGACCAGCCTGGCCAACATGGCAAAACCCCAACTCTACTAAAAATACAAAAATTAGTCAGGTGTGGTGGTATGCACCTGCAATCCCAGCTACTGACGAGGCTGAAGCAGTAGAAACCACTTGAACCCAGGAGGCAGAAGTTTCAGTGAGCCGAGTATCTCACCACTGCACTCCATCCTAGGCAACAGAGTGAGACTCCATCTCAAAAATAAAAATAAAAAAGAAGAAACAGAAAAATCTGAATTGATCTCTAATATGAAAAGAGACTGAAGCAGTAATCACAATGTTTCTCACAGGTCCGAGACCAGACAGATGGTCCCTGACTTAACAATGGTTAGAAATATAATTTTCAACTTTCCAATGGTTTATTGAGATATAACCCCATTGTAAGTTGAAAAGCATCTGAACTTACAACTTTTTGACTTTACAATGGGTTTACCAGGGTATTTTCAAATGGATTTTCAACTTACAATATTTTCCACTTATGATGAACTTATTAGGAAATAACCCCATTGTAATTCAAGGGGCATCTGTCCTGGTGAACTTTACCAAATGCTTAAAAAAGAACACTAATCCTTCAAAAAAACTTTCAAAAAAAAAAATAAAAAAAGGAAGGAACAACTCTCAAGGCAATTATTACTTATTCTCATGCCAAAACCAAACAAACATATCACAAGGAAAAAAATATCCATAACATATAAAGATGATTATATGTGATGAAATGGGATTTATTCTGGATGCAGAAATAACATTTGACAAAATCTAGTGCCCTTTCATGATTAAAAAAAAAAAAACTCAGAATATTAGGAATACAATATATCTTCCTCAACCCAGAGGTAACATCACACTTACTAAAGAAAAACTGAATGCTTTGTAAGATCAGGATCAGAAAGTAGGGTACAAAACTACTCCCATTTAAAGATGACAGGATCTTGTGTGTATTTTTTTTTAAAAATAAAGAATCCATCCGGGTGCGGTGGTTCACACCTGTAATCCCAGCACTTTGGGAGGCTGAGGCGAGCGGATCATGAGTCAGGAGATCAAGACCATCCTAACATGGTGAAACCCCGTATCTACTAAAAACACAAAAAATTAGCCAGGCATGGTGGCAGGTGCCTGTAGTCCCAGCTACTCAGGAGGCTGAAGCAGAACGGCATGAACCCGGGAGGCGGAGCTTGCAGTGAGCCGAGATCACCCCATTGCACTCCAGTCTGGGAGACAGAGCAAGACTCCATCTCAAAAAAAAAAAAAAAAAA
>NW_016828893.1:8208-10816 GCF_001698545.2 Rhinopithecus bieti | reverse complement strand
AAAAAAAAAAAAAAAAAAAAAAATCCACATGAAACTATTAGAGGTAGCAAACTAGTTCAGCAAGATTGCAGGATACACAATCTGTACAGATGCTCCTCAACTAACAATGTGGTTACATTCTGATAAATCCATCGTAAGTTAAAAATATCTTTAATTGAAAATGCATTTAAAATATCTAACCTACCAAACATCATAACTTAACCTAGCCTATTTTAAACATGCTCAGAACACTTCAATTAGCCTACAGCTGCACAAAATCATCTAACACAAAGCCTATTTTATAAGATGTTCAATGTCTCATAGAATTTAGTGAACATTATACTGAAAGTGAAAAACAGAATGGTACTATGAATATTCAAGGTATGATTTCTACTGAATTCACATCACTTTCGCACCATAGTGAAGTCCAAAAACCATAACACAAACCATCCTAAGTCAAGAACTATCTGCATATAAAAATCAGTTGTGATCTGAGAAACAAACCCTCAAATAAATGATCACTTGATTTTTGACAAGAGTGCCAGGACCATTCAACAAAAGAACTGACTGTCATTTCAATCAAAGATGGTGGAAAACTGGATGCCACATGCAAAAGAGCAAGTTTGATGGACCCTTATCTCACATCATATACAAAAATAAACTAAAAATGGCTCAAAGACTTAAAAGTAAAAGCTATAACTGTAAAACTCTTAGAAGAAAACAAAAGGGAAAAGCTTCATGACACTGGACTTGGAAATGATTTCTTCATAACCAAAAGTAGAGGGGGGAAAAAAAAGAGTCTGACTTCATCAAAATTTGAAACTTTTATGCATCAAAGGCTACATCAATAACAATCCACAGAATGGGAAAAAATATTTTTAAATCATATATCTGATAAGGAATTAACTGACAGGATAAAGAACTCCTACAGATCAGCAACAAACAAACTGATTTTTTTCTTTTATTTTTGAGACTATCTCACTCAGTCACCCAGGCTGGAGTGCAGTGGCATGATCACAGCTTATTGTAGCCTTGAACTCCTGGGCTCAAGCAATACTCCCACCTCAGCCTCCCAAGCCTTCCTGTAGCTGGAATTACAGGCATGTGCCACCATGCCCCAGTAATTTTTTCCATTTTTTTGTAGAGACGGGTCTCACTTGTCACCCAGGCTGGTCTTGAACTCCTGGGCTCAAGCAATCCTCCTGCCTTGGCTTCCCAAAGTGCTGGGATTACAGGTGTGGGCCAACACACCCAACCCAAACTGATTCTTAAAATGGGCAAAAGACTTTGAGTAGGCATTTTTGCAAAGAAGATACACAGATGCTCAACAGGCACATAAAAAGATGTTCAACATCCCTAATCATGAGGGAAATGCAAATCAAAGCACAATGACGTGCCACTTCATACCCATTTGGATGGCTGTTATATATATAAAAAAAAAAAAAGAACAAATGTTAAAGGTGTGAGGCAATTAGAACCTTTTTGCATTGCTGGTGGGGATGTAAAATGATGCAGCTGCTGTGGAAAACAGTATAGCAATTCCTAAAAAAATTAAACAGAATAATCAAATATAATTATTTTAATTTAAAAAGAATTTAAATATTTAATTTAGTTAAATACCTAATTTTATTTAACAAATTTAATTTTAATTTGATATTAAACAGAATTATATGATCCAGCCATTCCACTTCTGCGTATATATCCAAAGGCAGGAGACAAGGACAGATATTTGTATACTCATGCTCTAGCACGATTATACATAATAGTCAAAAGGTGAAAGCAATCCAAGTGTCCACTGACAGATGAACAGATAAAATATGGTATGTGCCTACAAAGGAATATTATTCAGCCTTGCAAAGTAACAAAATCTTGACATGCTACAACATGGATAAACCTTGAAAGTACTACACTAAATAAAATAAGCTAGTTACAAAAGGAAAATTTTGTATGATTCCACTATAGACAATCCTCAACTTATCAAAATCAATTCATGATTTTTCAATCTTACAATAAGCTTTTTGGATGTACCCTCATCAAAAGTGGAGTATCTGTAATATAATGTTCCTAGAGTGCTCAAATTCATAAAGAAAAAAGTAGAATTTTGGTTGCTGGGGGCTGGGAAAGTGTGGAATGAAGAGTCAGTGTTTAATGGGTACAGAGTTCAAGTTGAGGAAGATGAAAAAGTTCTCGATATAGATGGTGGAGATGGTTAACAACAGTGTGTATGTACTTGATGCTGCAGAACTGTACACTTTCAGACAAGATCGGGTGTATTCAGGGTGGTATGGCCACAGAGCTGTATACTTTCAAATGGTTAAAATTGTAAATTTAATTATATATCTTTTTTTTTTACTGTGGTAATATATAAGCGCAATAAAAAAATAGAGATACAGAGATCCAGAATATCCAAAACAATCTTGAAAATGGGGACAAAATATAAAGGATCCGCACTTCCCAATTTCAAAACTTACTATAAAGTTACAATTGTGAAGATAATGTAGTAGTGGCATAAGGATAGAATTATGTCAAAGGAAAAGAACAAAGACTCCGGCGGGATGGGGGGTGGTCCCGGGAGATAACTTTCAAAATTATGTCCAATTAATTTTCTTTCTTTTTTTTTTTTTTTTTT
>NW_016828893.1:0-4951 GCF_001698545.2 Rhinopithecus bieti | reverse complement strand
GGACATGGATGCAGCTGGAAACCATCATTCTCAGCAAACTATCACAAGGACAGAAAACCAAACACCGCATGTTCTCATTCATAGGTGGGAAATGAATAGTGAGATCACTTGGACACAGGAAGGGGAACATCACACACCGGGGCCTGTTGTGTGAAGGGAGGTGGGGGGAGGGATAGAATCAGGAGATATACCTAATGTAAATGACAAGTTAATGGGTGCAGCACACCAACATGGCACATGTATATATATGTAACCTGCACGTTGTGCACATGTACCCTAGAACTTAAAGTATAATAATAAAAAAAGAAAAAAAAAAGTAAGCAAAGAACATGAACACTTTTCAAAAGAAAACATACACTCAGCCAACAAGCATATGAAAAAAAGCTTAGTATCACTGATCACTAGAGAAGTACAAATCAAAACCACAATGAGACACCATCTAACACTAGTCAGAATGACTATTATTTAGAAGTCAAAAAATAACAGACACTGGCAAGGTTACAGAAAAAAGGGAATGCTTATACACTGCTGGTGGAAATGTAAATTAATTCAGCCATTGTGGAAAACAGTTTGGCAATTTCTCAAAGAACTTAAAACAGAACTACCATTCAACCCAGCAATCCCATTACTGGGTATATATTCAACAAGCAATCCCATTACTGGGTATATATCCAACTAGCAATCCCATTACTGGGTATATATCCAAAGGAATATAAATCATTCTACCACAAAGACATATGCATGTATATGTTCTTCGCAGCACTATTCACAACAGCAAAGACGCAGAATCAATCTAAAAGCCCATCAATGCTAGACTGGATAAAGAAAATGCGATACATATACACCATGGAATACTACACAGCCATAAAAAAGAATGAGATCATGTACTTCACAGTAACATGGATGGAGCTGGAGGCCATTTTCCCAAGTGAACTAACACAGAAAAATAAAAACTAAATATTGCATGTTCTCACTTATGAGTGGGAGCTAAACACTGAGTATACACTAACACAGAGAAGGGAACAATAGACTAGGGCCTGCGTGAGGGTGGACAGTAGGAGGAGGGTGAGAATAGAAAACAACCTATTGCATACTATGTTTACTACCCGGATGATGAAATAATCGTACGACAAACCTCCATAACAAGAAATTTACCTATATAAAAAATCTGCACATGTACCCCTGAACCTAAAATAAAAATTTTTAAAAAACAAGATTCCAGGTAACAACTTTGTATGTTAAAGTTTGAAAAACACTATTCGAGAGCATTATTAAAAGAGTAGATTTTAAATGTTTTCACCACAAAGCAGAACACAGAATTAGTGAACTTGAAGACAGATCAATAGAAAATATCTAAACTGTCTTTGTAGACATTGACACCACCCAGAGCCCTGATATCACCGTGGATGGTATGCCCTTGGGCTGCATCTCCTTCAAGCTGTTAGCAGACAAAGTTCCAAAAAACTTTCATGCTCTGAGCACTCGAAAGAATGCATTTGGTTATAAGTGTTCTGCTTTCACAGAATTATTCCAGGGTTTATGTGTCAGGGTAGTGACTTCACATACCACAATGGCACTGGTGGCAAGTCCATCTATAGGAAGAAATCTGATGATGAGAACTTCGTTATGAAGCATACAAGTCCTGGCATCTTGTCCGTGATAAACGCTGGACCCAACACAAATGGTTCCCAGTTTTTCATCTGCACTGCGAAGACCTCAGTGGTTGGATGGCAAGCATGTGCTCTTTGGCAAGGTAAATAATAGCATTAATATCATGCAGGCCATAGAGTGTTCTGCATCCAGAAATGGCAAGAACAGTGAGAAGATCACCATGGCTGACTGTGGACAATTTTAATAAATTTGACTTGTGCTTTATCTTAACCATCAAACCATTCCTCCTGTAGTTCAAGAAAGCACCCTCCACCCCATTTGCTCACAGCATCCTATAATCATTGTGCTTTTGCTGCAGTTCTTTGGGTTCCATATTTTCCTTATTCTCTTCCATGCCTAGTTGGATGCAGAGTTAAGTTTAAGAGTATGAAATAAAAACTAACAAAAAAAAGAAAATACCTAAACTGAAAGAGAGAGGGAAAAACAAGTAAGAGTATAATAGACGTGTGAAACTTGATCAAAAGATCTAAAAAACTTACAACTAGAGTCCTTAATAAAAGAGAATACAAGAGAAACGATATTCACAATGATAATGACTGATATTTTCCCCAAACTGATTAAAACCATCAACCCGCGGCCGGGTGTGGTGGCTCACGCCTGTAATCCCAGCACTTTGGGAGGCCGAGGCAGGCGGATCATGAGGTCAGGAGATTGAGACCATCCTGGCTAACACAGTGAAACCCCATCTCTACTAAAAATACAAAACAAAAAATTAGCCGGGCATGGTGGCAGGCGCCTGTAGTCCCAGCTACTCAGGAGGCTGAGGCAGGTGAATGGTGTCAACTCAGGAGGCAGAGGTTGCAGTGAGCCAAGATCACACCACTGAACTCCAGCCTAGGTGACAGAGCAAGACTCCGTCTCAAAAAAAAAAAAAAAATCAACCCACAAACTTGAAGGGAGATTATAGCGAGAGAGGATGGCAAAAAAAATCCAATATATGCATAACTGAAATTCCTAAACAAACCCAAAACAAGAGAAGATTAATTCAGAAATATAATTACAGAGATATAATTCAGGAAGGTTTTCTTGTGGGAGGATGAAAAATACTGTAACATATATTTTGTGCCAAGAAACACTGACACAGAATGCTCCACACAAGACATAACCTAGAAAATTTATTAGACTTTAAAACTTAAAAGAAAATAAAATGGTTAAAGTCATACTAGCCTCAGATTTCTCCACTGCAATATCTAACACTGAAAGACACTAGAGAAACATTTTAAAGATACTGAAGGAAAGAAAATATAAGCAAAAGATGTTCCATCCAACCAAGATGTCCTTAGAGAATAAAGTATAAAAGCTACAAACAGTTCTGAACACCTAAAAACTCAGGGAATATCTTGCTCATGATCTCTTATTGAGGAAACAGGATAGTTTTGAGGAAATTTCACAAAAAAGAGCTGACAATGAGCACTGAATAAATTTGATAACTGAACTAAGAATAAAACAAATATGGAGATTAGAGTGACAGACAGGATATAAATGTTATATGCCCTGATAATGCAGAATGACACACACAAGAAAAAACTGAAAAGGAAAGAAGGTGAGAGGCAGATTAAAGGCGCTGATGGCCTCAACTGTAACCACTGGAATTCTAAGTATATTATTTAGATATTCTGATATACTTGATATATATTGTGAATGCTTAATATAACACAAACCAAATAAGAAATTTGATAATGCAAAAGTAAACACAAACACGGCTGGCTGCAGTGGCTCACGCATGTAATCCCAGCACTTTGGGAGGCCGAAGTGGGCGGATCACTTGAAGCCAGGAGTTCAAGACCAGCCTGGCCAACATAGTGAAACCCCAACTCTACTAAAAATACCAAAAAATTAGCCAGGCATGGTGGTGCATGCCTGTAATCCCAGCTACTCGGGAGGCTGAGGCAGGAGAATCACTTGACCCAGGGAGGTGGAGGTTGCAGTGGGCTGAGATTGCACCACTGCACTCCAGCCTGGGCAACAGAGTGAAACTCCATCTCAATTTTAAAAAAGTAAACACCTCCAGCCTGGGCAACAGAGCGAGACTCCGTCTAAAATAATAATAATAATTACTAGAAGAATCTAAAAACTACCTATTGGGTACTGTGTTCACTACTTGAGTGCAATATACCCATGTAACTTATCTGCACATGTACACCATGTATCTAAAATAAAAGTTGAAAAAAAGATTTCAAAAATAAAAGCATTTTACTCCCCCAAAAAAAGTAAACACAAAGACACTTTGTTATTAAAATCAGGTATGGACAGAAAGGGAAAAAATAAACACTATTTTGTAGGTGATTTCACAAATACAAAAAACCCAAGATAATCAACTAGAAAAAAAGTTACAATTAAAGGTATATATATGTGTGTCTATATATATATATACACACACATATACACACATACATATGTGCATATATATGTATACATATACACATATACATAAATATATGGAATCAACAGAAATACAATCATAGAAAAGATCCCATTTACAACAACTACAAAAAGGTAACTACCTAAGAACAAACTAAGAAATAGGCAAGATCTGTATAAAAAAGAAAAAGAAAAAAACTTCAAACCACCACTGAAAGACAAGTGCATATACTCAGAGATTCTACACGTCCAACACCTCTAACTTTATCTTACAAGCATATTTGCACAAGTGTAAATGAGGATTGGCAAGTATATACAAGGTCATTCCCTGAAGCACTGTTTCTATTAGCAAAAAAATGTACCTAATGCAAATATCCATCAATAAAGGACTAGGGTTAAATTATGGCATATCCATGTACTAGAACACTATGCAGATTTTTAAAATAAGGACTCTCCCTATGGACTATATTAAAAGATCTCGAAGAAGTATTAAGTAGGGGGAGAAATTTGCTGAACAGTAAATACAGCATGCTACTTTTAGTACCAAAAAAACCAGAATGTAAGAATATGCATTAATATTTGCTAGTATTGTGAATGCACAGAGAAACTCCAGAAAAATACATAAGGAACAACTGTGGAAACAGTAGAGAACTGAATGAGCAAGAGAAGCATCACGGTGGTGTATACCATATCATGGGATTTTGAAGCCTCTATTAGTTATGCAAATATATAAATAAGATCCAAATAAAAAAATAAGTCAGAACTAGAAACTAAAACAGTTTTACAGGAATAAAGATTAAAATCCCTAATTTAGGTTCCAAAGATCAACTACAAATAAAAAAATCTTAAAAGTAATTCATGTAAAAGCTTGATAAGCTTTGGTGGATAAACATAAACCAAAATTACTATACCCAAAATA
>NW_016828892.1:0-1776 GCF_001698545.2 Rhinopithecus bieti | reverse complement strand
TGTTGTAAGCCAATCTAGGAGCCAGGGAAGTTCAAGGGCTAGAAGAATGTCTCTGAGCTACAGTGGTCTGTGAGCACTTTTATGGCCCATTTGTCAGAAGCTTTGTGGGGTGTCCCTCAGCTTTGTCCTTTAAATTGTGTAATTCCATCAATTTCTGCTAGTGTCCTGGAAAATTTATATTATCTTAGCTTTATTGCCTAGCTTTAAATGATTTTCTAGGAGGAGGGGTATTTTAAATTTAGCTTTTTTTTTTTTTTTTTTTGGTGTCACATTTCAAATGGAGAAGAGGCTGAATTCTGGAAATCAGTGTGACAGAGCAAGGACTCTGGAATCCAGTTGCCTATATTTGAATTCTTTCTCTATCTTTTATTAGCTCTGAGTCTTTGGCAAAGTTTTTTAACCTATTACAGCTCATTTTCTTTACTTGTAAATTGTGGGTGATAATTCCTACCTCATAGGGTTATGAGAGATTAAATGAGGTAAAACTTGTAAAACACTTGGATGAATGCCTAGCACATAGTAAGTACACAATAAACAAAAACTGTAATTACAGACTGGTAAATTTAAATGGAATTCCTAATGGAAAATAAAAAGCTTTGGATGATTTGCAAACATTAAGAAAAATTCATGAACACCAAGAACAATGAATAGATTAAGAACAAATTTGGCAAACAAATCTCGTTTCATTATATGATAGGACTAGTAAATTGGAGGGCCCAGGAGAGGTCCATGATTATGATAGTTGTAGAGTTCCTCCCAAATTATTTGGTATAGTCTCTGATTATTAGGGTAACCATAGTATTCTCCACCAAACCAGAATACTATTGAGAGTGAAAAGATATGCTATTTAATTATGCCTCAATAGCAGGTGCAAAGCAGAACTTAATGGGGTAAACTGGAACTCTCCTGAGCAAACCAGTCTATATGGTCATCCTATCTACAACATTGTTTGAATAATAAGACAATGAGTTTGGGTGGTTAAGTTGACTCGTGTCTAGTTAAACAAACATATCCCAAAGGAGATGATTTGTAAGAATTCCAAGAGTTCTGTCCTCCCACCTGTTCTCTTTAACATTTTCATCAGTGACCTGGATAAAGATATAGGTAGTATATTAATTAAGTTTACAGGTAGCACAGACTGTAGCAGAATGGCTAATATGAGAGATGTCAGAATACAGAAATAAAATGATCTTTAAACTAGAACATTAAAGTGAAGTCAAGTAACTATATAGAAATAAAATGTGAAGTCCTGGTTTCAGACTGAAAACAATGAATTGCACAAATGGGATGCCAAAAAAAAAAACCAGGGTTTATACAGTTTATAATGCTTTGTATGAATTTTAAAAAGTGCCTACGGGCTTTAGTTGACCACAAACTTAATATGAACTTTTAAAAGGCAGTCATGTTAGAGCATGCCTTCACCCTGCTTTGCATTGGAGAGCTGTAATAGAACCAATAAACTGGGAAAAAAAATAAAAAAAAGCAGATGTTTTATTTCATTGTGAAACAGGCTGACTTGTAAGGAAGTGAAAGAATGCAAGCCAAAACCATTGTTAAGTGGATGTTGATGGGATTCTTGCATTGAGAAGACTGGACCTAGGGTCCCTCCCAATGAATTTCTTATGAATTTCCATATTTCATTCACACTACATCCCACTGCCAGGTATGCAAAATGTGTAGATCTACTAACATTGCCTCAATTTTAAAAGCTCACAAAAACCAAACTCTAGCATCTTTTCTTCCCATTTTAAGAATGTACCTTTCGGGCCGGGCGCG
>NW_016828891.1:0-980 GCF_001698545.2 Rhinopithecus bieti | reverse complement strand
CCCTTTAAAGGTTAATTACGTAGCAAGGCCAATTCTGACTCTGCAGGCTATGTATTTGTAAGATTATTTCTTAAAACTGTGCTCATTAGCCTATATAATAGTGTCAGTCCATGGTAGAGAGTGGGGAGTAAAATAATTTAAACCAGCTCAGCAATCTTAATGTCTTGCGTTTTGAAAAATTAATCAATATTTCTAAGGAGTGACATTATCATTATCAATGATACCAGTTATGGTCTATTTCGAGAAAGAGGTTGGACTCCATGGCCCTGGGTTCTGGAAATATAGGACAAATGCCTGCTCTATTTCATTGCCTTGCCAACAGAAAATAATATATAGCTTTATGCTCCTATTGAAAATTTAAAAATTTCCTTAATATCTATTAACATTTTTAAGGTAACAATAATATCAAAAGTCACTTTTATTCTTTTTCAAATGAAATATCATTGTAATAATTGATACTGTCTATGATTACCAGTTTAGTTTAGTCCCTGATGTGTTATGTAAATAGTGTTAGAAAAGTATCTATATATAAATAGATTATAAAGAATGGTTACACCCAAGAGTTCAGTCATCTGCTGTAGTTTTAGAGAGAATAAGGTAAACTTAGTAGTGATAGTAGTTTTATAATACATGTGCTTAGGCAGGTATAAACAGTGATCTGGTAGCAGACGCTCTGTGATGTATATTAATTTTACCATTTAAACAGACAAGCTTTTGAAAAGTAAATCTTTCTCTATTGAAGCTTATGAAAGTTTGTAAACATATTATAATAAGAAAACGGGTAAAACACATCTTATGATACCATCCTAGCATATTCAACTTCCCTATGTAAGAGATGGCATCTCAATGTAGACCAATTGAAAAAATGACTGCTAATTTGGAGTATATAGGCTCTGTGAAGGCAACAAAGGCTTTATGCTAGAGATAATCTTTAAAAAATTATAGAGGTCATGAATTAAAATGAGAAGTATATCTTTAAA
>NW_016828890.1:0-498 GCF_001698545.2 Rhinopithecus bieti | reverse complement strand
GAGGTGTGCATTCCATTCACAGAAATACACCTTTCTTCTCCTAGAGGATTCCGGAATCTCTTTTGGAGAAACAGATACCAAGAGACATTCAGGAGTATAGGGATGGCTATGGTGAAAAGGAAATATCCTCAGACAAAACTGGAAAGAAGATTTCTGTGAAACTGCTTTGTGTTAGATATATTTATTCATCTCACATAGTTAAAACTTTTCTTATATTACGCAGTTTGGAAACTCCATCATGCACGGATCCTGAAGGGACATTTGGGAGCACATTCAGGCCTTCAGGGAAACAGGAGATATCTTCAGATAAAACCTGGAGAGAAGCTTTCTGAGAAACTACTTTGTGATGAATGCATTCCACTCAGGGAGTTATACCTCTTTTCTCACAAGGCAGTGTTTCAACACTGTTCCTGTGAAACAGAAAAAGTGATATTTCGGAGCGCATTGAGGACTATGTCAAATAGTGAAATATACCAAAATAAAATCAAGGAAGAAACA
>NW_016828889.1:0-10137 GCF_001698545.2 Rhinopithecus bieti | reverse complement strand
TAGTGAGTGAGTTCTCACAAGATCAAGTTTTATAAGGGGCTTTGAAATGTGAGGGCATGAGATTTTGGAGTGGTAAGGTGTGGAATTATATTGTTTGGCTGTGTTCCCACACAAATTTCATCTTGAATTGTCATGGGGGGGGAAGCTGGTGTGAGGTAATTGAATCATGGAGGTGGTTAATATACTGAGAAATAATTGATGAAATGCCTACAGTGTTTTTGAGGAAACAGTATCACCAAAGTAACTACAAGGATGGCTGACAAAGTCTGTAATGCTCTTTCCCCTTTTGATGTCTAACCAACCCTGAGGCCCCAAACATGCACCAACAAAAGACTCCACGTTTTGATCTGAAAGCAGAGATCATGGTGCCATCCAGAGAAATGAGGAAGTTTGGGGAAGAGGTGGAGGGAAGGAGAGCAAATTAAAGGTTTGTTTGCCAACTGTAGAACTGAGTGGTAGACATACTGAGTTATTTAAAAGGTCTCCTACTCTCCCTACCAACAACCACTGTATTAGTCCATTCTCACACTGCTATGAAGAAATACCTGAGACTGTGTAAACCCATTTACTTTATTTAAAGTCTTCAGAGTCCCTCTGAGTCTTCTTTTTCTCTCACTTCACACAGTAAATCCATCAGCAAGTCTTCCTAGCTCTACTTCTCAAATATATTCTAAATCTATCCATATTTCACTACATCTGCCAACACTATCCTGGTAAAAGCCATCATAATCTTTCTCTTTGTCTGCCACAGTAGACTCCTAACTGCTCTTTCAAATTGTCCTCTTGCAACACTAGGGTCCATTCTCCACAGATGCCAGAGTATTACTTTTAAAGCCTAAATAAAATAAAATCGCTCCCTTGATTAAAACTTCCTATGGCTTCTCACTGTACTTGGATTATATTCCAAACACATTACTATGGCCTACAAGAGACTTTATGATAGGTGGTTTCCAAAGATTTCAACAATCAATCAAGAGCTAGAGTCTATTTCCCTCTGCTTGAAATTGAGTTGGCCCTGTGACTTGCTTTGACTGATAAGATGCAACAGAAATGACATTCTGGGACTTTCAAACTTAGATCACAAGAGGTCTAGCAGATTCTGCTTCTTCCTGAGTGGAAGCCAACTTCCATGTAAGTCTGACTACCCTGAGACCACCATGCTCTAAGGAAGCTGAAAGTAGTCATGGGAATAAATAGAGGCCATGAAGAGAAGCACCTATACATCAGGGATTCTAGAGCCTTCTTTGACAATTCAGTCCAGCCCAGCCACCAGATGAACACTATCAAATGTCTTCAGCTAACACCATACAGAGAAGAAAAACTATTGAACCAGGGCCTGCCCAAATTCCTGGCTCATGAACAGGAGCCAGGATATAAATAATAATATAAGAGAATAATAATAAATTGTTATATTAAGCTATTATGTTTGTAGTAGCTACATGTGCAGCCGTACATAATGGAAACATCCCTCATGATGCCTTTCCCCTATGTTCCAGACTCATCTGATACTAAGTTCTCTGTGTTCTAACCAGGGTTACTCTCTGTTTCTTCTTCTAATATGAAAACCTCGTTCCTGCTTCATGGCCCTTAGAGTCACTTTTCCCGTTGCCTAGAATTCTCTTTCCTCAGTTATGATCATAGTTCATGTCTTCTCATCATGATATCATAGTTCGATTATCACCTCCTCCAATAGGCCTTTCTTACCCACATTACCTGAAGTAGCTCCATACCCCTACTGTGATAATTCTATCATGTTTCTTCATTTTATTTTTTAGTATTAACATTATCTGAAATTGTTTTGACTATTTACTTAATTTTTCTTGTCTCTTTTTTTTTTCCTTAGGACAAAACCTTTGTTTTGTTCACTGCTATAAAATTGAAACTGTGAACAGTGTCTGGTATAGAGTAAGTGCTAAATATAGATTGAATTAATGAATTAATGAATAAAGGTGAAAGGGTGTTCTTACATTCCAGTAGTCCAAAAGTAGAAACTATTGGTTACTGTGGTGGATATTCTCAATTTTCCTTGCCGATTCCTCTCTCTACCCTTTTCACCTTTATCTGTGCCCCAGGAAGTTGGCTTTATGTCTGGGTCAATAGGTTTTCTTGCTCTCTTGGTTTTGGTTGGTTTTAGTCAATGGGAGGCACCAATAGGAGATTAGAGGGTCAGAGGAGAAAGAGGTCAGGGTATTTATTATGATAACTTCTTCCCAAAGAGTTAACTGGCAGCTACACCCCTTTTCCAAATATTACAGCTCGCAGCAGGTGGCCTTCTCTTACTGTAGGGTTAATCTCTCCAGGATCTGGTAATATTTCCTTCTCCTGTCCAGTTAGGCCATGGGTTGGTAAAAGCTGCTCTCTGTCATTAGCCCTGAGTGCTTCACCACTTTTTATTACTTTCCCTTAATGCTGCCCAGACATTTAAAAGAGCCTTTTATTTAAAATCTCTTCAAACACTTTCTATAAGTGTACTATTATTACTGCTTTCCTAGTATATTTGGGCTACTATAACAAACTTCCACAAACTTCCACAATCACAGAAGTTTTTTTTCTCAGAGTTTTGGAGGTTAAGAAATCCAAGGTCAAGTCACCAGCAGTTTCAATGTCAGGTAAAGACCTGCTTTCTCATAATGGAATCTTCCCACTCTGTCCTCACAAGGTGGAAGGGGCTACCTAGCCCTTGGCAGTTTTTTTTGTTTTGTTTTGTTTTTTGAGACAGAGTCTCACTGTGTCACCCAGGCTGGAATACAATGGCGCAATGCCGTGATCTTGGCTCACTGCAACCTCTGTCTCCTAGGTTCAAGTCATTCTCCTGCCTCAGCCTCCTGAGTAGCTGGGATTACAGGTGCCCACCACCACGCCCAACTAATTTTTTTTGTTTTTGTATTTTTAGTAGAGACAGAGTTTCACCATATAAGTCAGGCTGGTCTCAATGGTCTCGAACTCCTGACCTCAGGTGATCCACCCACCTTGGCCTCCCAAAGTGCTGGGATTACAGGTATGAGCCACCGCACCCAGCTGGTAGTCTTTTTTTTAAGGGCACTAATCTCAATCATGACAGCTCTGCCCTCATGATCTAATAACCTCCCAGAGGCCCCACCATGTAATACCATCACCTTGTGGGTTAGAATTTCAATATATTAATTTTGAAGGTTGCAAACATTCAGACCATAGCACCTGCCAAGACCCTAACAGTTACTTTCTAGTTCTGAGCAATAGATCCTTATATGTAACTGTTTTAATTGATTTATAGTAGTAATAATTTTTAAATATGCTATTATATATTTTATTTTAGTTGGTCCACATACTTATTAATCTATGCCTAGATAGTTGAAAGATGGGAAGACATATTATCTCTTTCTTTTGAAATAGTTCTTCTGGACAATTATGAGCCTATCAGTACGTACATATACCTACACATTTACATACCCACACATGACATACCTGTTTCAGCTTTCAGAATTGCTTCTGCTAAGGCAAACTTATCATCGTACTTTGCAGATTTTGTTTTCACCACCTCCAAATACTCTAGCAATGGAAACCCACTCCAGAACCGTTCAGCTCTTCTTTTACTAATATGACTCATATTGCCTCTGAAGAGAGTATCTTCAAGGACAGGGTGTAGAAGTAGGAGAGTTTAGTGTAAGGTAACGCATAAAAAGAAGTCAGTAAACAACCAAGATTGGTGCTGCCAGCACTGCATAGAGCAAATATGGATGTGAAGAAGGATAATTTGTCTTGTTTGGCTAGGTCTACACCAATATAATGAGAATATTTGTCGGTAAAAATGTTAGCAGCTTTGTGTAGACATTGGCAAGATTATCACTTTTGTGAGTCTAGCTGCACGTATGTGGCAATTGCAAATTAATTTAAATGCAAAAATAATTTCCCTAGAAGTTAGATGAAAGTATATGAGAGTACTGACTCAAAGTAGAATTTATCTTTAATTTTAAGTCAAATTTTAAAAATTATTTTCATGGAACATTCATGAATCTTTAAATTAGAGAAACACAAAGTTTTATAGCTTGGAGAATTCTAATGTCCTTTGTCTAAACTCCTCACCTTACGAAAAAGAATTCAAGGTCTGAAGTGGTTGCTTAAAGTCAAAACTGGGACCATAATTCCTTGTGTCTTTGTTTTCTAGCTTTTGTTCTTTCCTTTTTATCAATTGTTATAAATATGGCTTCCAGAGTGCAGGTGAGATTTCAGAGGATCATTTGGTTGGTAGCTTATAGGACAGAGGGAGGCCAGAGAATAACAAACTCTTCCCCCATTTACTTCAATAAGAGCATATCTGTCCTTATTGGTTATATAAGTTTCCATGTAAGATTTTGCTTGGAAAAATTTCCTTGTGTTAAAAAAGAGAGAGATTTGAAAAGCACCATTGTATGTCATGCTATTAACCTAAGGGAAAACTAGCTGAAGAAATTTGCGAAAAATAAAATTGCATTGATTTGATTGAATCTGTTGATACACAAACACATATTTAAAAATTGGCTTTCTCAGGTAGCAAAAAAAGTTCCGATTTGTAGCATTTGCCAATTTCCATCTCACCATGGTTGATTTCAGCTACCAACATGATGTCAACCAGCTTGCAAAATTACTGAAAATTTAACAATTGGCTTTTACAAGCCATTGCTAGCTCCAACACAGCACAGCTTTGAATTCCTTCTGTGTGTAATTACTCACATGATTTTTCTGATTTTTATTCTTGTAATTCCATAAGCAACTGAGAATTTTTTTTCATTATGCTAGTAAATAAANGAATTTTTTTTCATTATGCTAGTAAATAAAAGACAATGAATTAGTTTACAGGCTTTGGAGAGTATTCTTCACTGTTGAGTTTTTATGGATTATTTTGTTTGTTTGTTTATTCATTTGGGGGTTGGGAATTGGATTTTGTCACAGGCAAACATGTATAATCTCTGAGCTACAAAGTAGTACGTCTAAAATGGAATGCTAATGAAACCACCGTAGATGAAAATCAGTGGCCATTCTGAAAGTGGATCAAAATGTTTACACACATATAGATCTTTCTATAAACCAACAGCATTTACTTTTATATGTGCAGAAGTTCTATATTATCAAACATGAGGAAAAGTATCTTTGGGTGGGTTGCTCTTCTTGCTTCATCTCCCTAGGAAGTCGTTCTATTACATCCCATTATTCTCTTTGACCCGAGTAGGTGTTCCACGCTCAAATTGGCTCTTTTTTTCACCCAATGACCCTTCCACATATTTCTCATATTGTTCTACCTCCTGCTGCTCTTGAAACACAGAGATAGACAGAAATTTCCACATTAAAAGAGAAAGGTTTCTAGGGATAAGAAAAAGAAAATCAAAGAAGAAATAATTGTCCACATATTTATGTCAAGGTACTTTCAATGTATATGGCCTCTTTCTTCTGCTTTCATTAGTCCAAAGTGTAGAGGATTGATTGCCGCCTTTCTCACACCATGACATCCACATCTCTACCTTATATTGTGTACGATTTAATCCAACTGCATTTATCAAAATTGTTCCAGTTAATGTTTCAGCTCTTCTGTGCCATATATTTGACTTCTGTGATTAAAATCTCAGTGACAGTAAAGACATATCTGTTTTCTTTTATTTTCACAACTATTTTTCAGATAACAGAAAGCACTTAATGATAGCAATAAGCTATCATGTTCACAGAGGTCTGTCTGCTTTCTTCCAATCTCTCTATGTAGGCTGGTGAAGAGAGTGAAACAAGGGTAAGAATCTCTAAACCAGTCTATAGATTTATTCCATCTTCTGAAGAACTTTCATGCTCAAATTGACTGAAAATGGATCTTTCAGTAAGAAGAGATGTCTTGTGGTGTATTTTTATCAATTGAAAATTACTTTGATTACTTTAAAATATAGTCAAGTCATATGCAAAAACCTAAGCAGACATAATTTCATAGTTAATCAAGTTTATTAATTATCTGTCACTACCTTATGATAGAGAAGTAGCAATAGCTCTAATACTGATGATGTTAGTTCACACCAATCCTGCTGCCATGAAAATTTTATAATAAATTCCAATCAACCCATGCTCCTTCATTTTAATTACCAATAAATGCCTTCAATTGGTGACAGTCCTTTGATTCCCACACTCATTGCTACATCATTTATTCTCTATCTTTGATAAGCATTACAGACTTTACTGATTTGGGGGAAGATGCTGACTTTTTCTATTTCAAACCATGTTATCTGGTTTGACTCTATTGTTCCTTTGCTTAAGAAAGTTGGCACTATGATGACAGAACAGGAACTAGGATCAGTAGTCACAGTTGGATTTCAGGCTGAAAAAGTAAGTAAACTATGACATTACAGGGTTTTCTAATTTCAGTTAATCACAGATACATCTACATTTGCTTCATGTATAAGGTAAAAGAATATTTTCAATACCTGATCTGAATTTTTATCCAGAGATCTGAGATTCAAGCTGTGTTCTTTCTGTCTCTTTCATCATTGCCAGTAATAAAGATTCTGCAATGAGAACTTAGCTGACAATTTGGTTGATGATGCATGAGCCCCAACAGAAAGCACTTTGGCTCTTCCTGAGTGGTCTCTTGTGCTGAATTCTTAATAGGATCAAAGGCCTGAGTCCATCAGAAAATTAAGATATGATTCAAAGATGCTTATAGGTGGCATATACAGCATTTCTAGGACATTTGGGATTCAGTGTACCACTTCTGTTTTGATTTAGGATGTCTATATAAATAACAGAGAATGGGAGAGGAGATACGAACAGCAGTTCACCTTAAATTATGCCAACTTCAAAGAACCCAGGGACATCAAAATACCTGTATCCAATCTAGTGATTTGATTAATACTCTAATTTTCAAACCTAAAATAATGTGGAAAACTTACAAGATTTCATCAAAAGCACATATAGTAAGGCTGGTCAACTGATAAATGATTTCTAAATTATTAGAAATAAAATTTCAAAAGATAAATAAATAGAGTATACCCTTTCTACTGATAACTATTTTATATGCGATAGCTTTGTCCATTTGACTATAACCTGACCAATGTCAAGTTGGGTAACAAAACATAATATCTGGTCTCTTCCTCCATTTTAAATAGCAAGCTGCTGAAGTTTTCATCTGTCCCCACCATGTTGACTTATGCTAGGTCCCACTATTTTTTAGCAAATTAGTCATTCTCAACTCCATCAAAGTCCAACCTAAGCATTATCTCATTGCCCTTTCTCTTTTACTATCCCCAATAAAAGTGTCTTCTATACATAAACCCCAATAAACTTGCATGGCTTCCTTCCATTCCTGTTCCAGGTAGTGGAGTTTTTTTCCTGACACAACCTGGGACTCTATGTTACGTAAAAGAAGTGTACAGCATATTGCCTCTATGTGGAAGGAACAAAGGCAAAAAATACAGGACTATTAAACTTTGAGTTTATTTTCCATGTGGAAGACATGATGCTAACACATAGCTGTTAATGGCTTCAGTCCTTAAGACGATATAACATTGTTAGGATCATTTAACAAATGAGAAAACTGAAGTTTTAAGTCAGTTTTACTGAACTCCAAATCTCATACAATATGCCATATCCAAAAGATTCACTCACCCAATAGAATTGAAAACATACTGAGTAGATATGAAAAGTAAAAAGTTGGGTTGGGAAGCTGGAGGCATCATGCTACCCAACTTCAAAATATACTACAGGGCTACAGTAACCAAAACAGCATGGTACTGATACAAAAACAGACACACGCACAAATAGAACAGAATGGAGAACCCCCCCAAAAAAGACCACACACCTACAACTATCTGATTTTTGCCAAACCTGACAAAAACAAGCAATGGGGAAAGGATTCCTTATTCAATAAATAATGCTGGGATAACTGGCTAGTCATATTCAGAAAACTGTAAACAGACCCTTTTCTTACACCATATACAAACTATAAAAACCCTTGAAGACAACATAGGCAATACCATTCAGTACATAGGTATGGGCAAAGATTTCATGATAAAGATGACAAAAGCAATTGCAACAAAAGCAAAATTGACAAATGAGACCAAATTAAACTAAAAAACTTCTGCATAGAAAAGAAACTAGCAACAACCTACAGAATGGGAGAGAATTTTTGCAAACTATGCATCTGACAAAGGTCTAATATTCAGCATTTATAAGGAACTTAAACACATTTACAAGAAAACCCCATAAAAAAGTAGGCAAAGGACATGAACATACATTTTTCAAAAGAAGACATACATGCAGCCAACAAACATATGAAGAATAGCTCAACCTCACTGATCATTAGAGAAATGCAAATGAAAATCACAATAAGATACCATCTCGCACCAGTCAGAATGGCTACGATAAAGAAGTCAAAAAATAACAGATACTGGCAAAGCTATGGAGTAAAGGGAATGCTTGTACACTATTGGTGGAAGTATACCTTAGTTTAACCATTGTGGAAGACAGTGTGGCAATTCCTTAAAGACCTGAAAACAGAAATATCATTTACATCAACAATCCCATTACTGGATATATACCCAAAGGAATATGCATCACTGTATTACAAAGACACATGCATGTGTATGTTCATTGTACCACTATTCACAATAACAAGCACAAGGAATCCACCTTGTCTATCAATGATAGATTGGATGAAGGAAATGTGGTACATATACACTATGGAATACTATGCAACCATAAAAAAGGAACAAGATCATGTCCTTTGCATGGACACAGATGGAGCTAGAGGTCATTACCCTTAGCAAACTAATTCAGGAACAGAAAACCAAATACTGCATTCTTGCACTTTAAGTGGGGACTATATGATGAGAATGCATGGACACATAGAGGAGAACAACACACACTGGAGCCTTTCGAAGGTGGAGGGTGGGAGGAAGGAGAGGATTGGGAAAAATAACTAATGGTTACTAGGCTTAGTACCTGAGTGATAAAATAATCTGTTCAACAAAACCCCATGACACAAGTTTGCCTATGTAAAAAAAAAAACAAAAAACAAAACAAAACAAAAAAAAACCTACACTTGTCCCTCTGAACTTAAAAGTTAAAAAACAATATTAAAAAAATAAAAAGTACTCATTAATTTGAAAAAAAAAGTTGGGTGGGAATGATAACATCTGTCTTAACAGGGAAAAAACACAAAATGAGAGACAGTCATTTAATACAGGAAATACAATTAAGTTCCATGTTACTTTAAAAATAAAAAAAATACTGAGATTGTTTCTCTGCAGGAGGCTACTAGCTTGATCACTTTGAGAACCTTAACCAGTCAATGTAATCAGTTTGCTTGATTTTCACTATGTTGAAAAATCCAACTGGTGGTGTTGCTATTATCCATATTTAACCTGAGAGTCTAAATAAAAAGTGAATGATAATAAATGAAGGGTAATTAACTAGGCTCCAAGCAGCAGAGCTAAATCTATTTGTCGTGGTGGTTCATAATTTAAATGTAAGTTAATAACCTAGAGATGTGGTAAAGACTGGAAATTTAAATTCTTTAATAAGAAATAGTGTAGAGAATGACAAAAGACATGCTCGTGTGAAATTCTTATTTTGCTCAAGGAAAGCAAGTGACAAGAGGACTGACAGCAAGATCCCGTAGGACACTAAAGTTGAAATGGAAGGTGGAATGAGAGGAGAGGACATGTACCTAGCATCTTCTCTGTGACAAATACTTTGCCAGGTGCTCTACACATAGGCTTCAGTGGAATAACATGGGAAGAAAGACTGAACAGAAATCCTGGAAGACAGAGCTTTGAGAAGGAGGTAGCTGTTAACAAAGTCAAACATCAAAGACTGACTCAGGTAAATGATCAATAGATTTTTGGCAGTTAGGATATTATTGTGGCCATTTAGGGTAGTAACGCAGGAGGAAATCAGAATGATATGGGTTTGGAGTTCAAGAACTGTAGATAATTATTGTAGACAATTTTTTAAATTTATTTTTTAATGTTTAAAAAAATCTGTTTAGGAGACAGGGTCTTGCTATGTTGCCCAGCCTGGTCTTGAAATCCTGGCCTCAAGAGAGCCTCCTCCCTTGGCTTCCAACAGTGCTGGAATTACAAGTGTGAGCCATTACTCCCACACTTTTTATTTTCAAGAAGCTTGGCAATTATGAAGTAGTGGCAGGGG
>NW_016828888.1:0-1426 GCF_001698545.2 Rhinopithecus bieti | reverse complement strand
TAGATGATTGACAGGTAGATGATAGATGATGAATATATAGATAGATGATAGATGTTAGACAGATAGATCAATAGATCGATAGATGATAGATAGGTAACAGACACATAGAAACTCTCCAGTCTGCCTAGACTTAGCTAGTCAAGGTCCCATCTGTGGAGTTTCCAGGTAAACGTCATCTCTATTAGCCACTGAGTCCACGTAAATCATGTTTCTACATCTGCCTAGATTTGTTTGCACTGCTAGAACAGAATCCCTGAGACTGTGTGGTTTATAAAGAGCAGAGAATTATTTACTCTTGGTTCTGGACGCTGAGAAGTCCAAGATGGAGGCACCAGAAGATTCCATAGGGAACTGAATGCTACAGGAAGCCTCTTTCTCTCTCTCTCTTTCTTTCTTTCTTTCTTTCTTTCTTTCTTTCTTTCTTTCTTTCTTTCTTTCTTTCTCTCTTTCTTTCCTTCTTTCTCCTTCCTTCCTTCCTTCCTTCCTTTCTTTTTCTCGAGATGGAGTCTTGCTCTGTTGCCCAGGCTGGAGTGCACTGGCGTGATCTTGGCTCACTGCAACCTCCACCTCCAGGGTTGAAACAATTCTTCTGCCTCAGCCTCCCAAGTAGCTGGGATGACAGGCACCTGCCACCACACCTGGCTAATTTTTGTATTTTTAACAGAGACAGGGTTTCACCATGTTGGCCAGGCTGGTCTCGAACTCCTGACCTCATGATCCGCCCGCCTCGATCTCCCAAAGTGCTGGGATGACAGGCGTGAGCCACCGCGCCCGGCTCCTTTGCTTTTCTTAAGTGGCTCCATGGGGGAATCCATGAGCAGCATCTTGGGTTTTTCTCCCTGGCAGGTGCCTGCAGGAAACCAGCATCCCAGTTAACTTCAGACGGGAATGTGTTGATTGCAGGCTGGGGGCCGCCCATGAGGGATGTGTGTGAGTCACAGTCCCACACTGGGTTTTGCCTGGGGATCCAGATCAACACATCGGCATCGTTAGGACAAGTGCTTTTACAGTCTTTTTTAATGCGCTTGTAAAAGAAACCATCTCAGTCGCTTTTACACCATCTGCAGCTGACAGGAGAGAAGTGTGGGGCACGGTCTCCCCGATGACCCGGGACGAGATCAAGGTGCTAAGTGTCCACTTTGCAACAGCAGCGCCCACCAGGTGCTGCGTGGCAGACTTTTCCTTGTTTTTTTTTTTTTTTTTTTTTTAATAAACCTCTTTTTTTCCCGTTTTTTTTTTATTAAAACTTGCACAACTTTTCCTTTTTTAAAAATATAAACCTCTTTTTTTCCCTTGTTTTTTAAAATAAACCTTGCACGAGTTTTCCTTGTTTTTTTTTTGAATAAACCTCTTTTTCCCTTGTTTTTTTCTAATAAACCTTGCACGACTTTTCCTTGTATTTTTTTTAAATAAACCTCTTTTTTTC
>NW_016828887.1:0-1419 GCF_001698545.2 Rhinopithecus bieti | reverse complement strand
AAGGAAGGAAGGAAGGAAGGAAGGAAGGAAGGAAGGAAGGAAATGTTCTCATGTCTTGGAGAGACACCCTGAACTGAAGCAGGTACAGGTCAGATAACATGCCCGGCCTGCTTGGCCTTCCTTGCCTGCTGACGGGTGGGTTGACTACACAGGTGAAATAAACACGCCCAAACAGGATGGTTATCGAGACTGGCTAGTAAGTACAGGGGGATTACTGTGCTAGTCTCCCTATTTTTGAACATGTTTGACATTTCCCATAATAAAAAATAAAAAACATCACAAATATGCAAAAATAAAAAATATGAAAATAGAAGAGAATGTAATCCAAAAAAAATAAATATTTCACTGTTTACCTTTAAATGTAGATCCAGTTTTGTGTCAGCAAGTAGACTAATATATGTTGTAAAGACTTCAGGGAATGAACCATGACTTGTATTAAAAGATACAGATGAATCAATCTAAAGGAAGGAAAAGAAAACAGGACACATTTGTATATTACATCTTTATTTCCTTTGTTTAAATTCCAGAAATGAACTGTAAATTTAATTATGGGCTTCAATAATATTTTCACAATCTTATTGTAAAATATTGTAATACTATCTGTTAAGATAATACATGCAAAGGCACATTAAAAGATATAGCATAAGAAACAGTAAGTCTAATGAACAATGGAAAAAATTTAAAAGGTAAATATAAGCAACTATCCTGTCAAAATATCTTCTTATTTGTCAAACCAATGAGCTTTTGGAGCAATCTCCATCAAATTTTAAAGACACAAGTTACAGAGTTCAGAAGAACAAACATGACTGCTTTTAAAGGAATCTCAAAATACCTGTAAAATTTTGCCAGTAAGGCCAGCACTGCCATTTTAGTTTCGAGAGGGGAATCTTTGGCCCACCAGGAATCACACTTCTTCCAGTGTTGCAGAATTGTAGTTGCAAGTTTCAGTCCTTGGTGTTTCTGGCTTGCTCGCTCCCTGAAGCTCTGGTCTAACATGCCGTTCAAAACGGTACTCACCTAAGACAATTTCGTTGTGAGTGAAGAAAATTCTTAATTTTGAAAATGACAGAAAACAAAATTTACCTTTATTTCAAAGTTATTCTTGGAAAATAAATAAGCTATTTCTATAATAGATGTTTATCTACTTCAAAACTCCTCGAGTTTGATTTGAGGTGCACCTTAACCATAGTTTTCCACAGGAAGTACAGAGTGACCTTAGTTATGTCATCAGGCTCATCCAGCTTCTCCTGGCTTTCCTAGTCTGGGCAGTCTAGGAAACAGGAGTCAGCTCTCTTCTGTCACCACCACCAGCACTGTACATGCATGCACACGCACACACAGGTGTACACACACAAGCACATAAATACGCACATATGCACAAATGCACACTTCCTGTCCCACCACCACTGTACATGCATG
>NW_016828886.1:0-333 GCF_001698545.2 Rhinopithecus bieti | reverse complement strand
CATCTCACAGAGTTACACGATTCTTTTCATGGAGCAGTTTGGAAGCACTGTTTTGGGTAATCTGAGGAGGGATATATTGGATTGAATGGAAACCTATGGTGACAAAGGAAATATCCTCAAACAAAAACTAGAGGAAGCTGTCTGAGAAACTTCTTTGTGATATGTGAAATCATCTCACAAAACTACATGATTCTTTTCATGGAACAGGTTGGTAGCTCTGTTTTTGGGGAATTGGAGAAGGCATATTTTGGATTGCATTGAAGCCAATGGTGACAAAGGAAATAACCTCGGATTAAAGTTAGAAAATGCTTTATGAGAAACTGCTTTGTGAAG
>NW_016828885.1:0-335 GCF_001698545.2 Rhinopithecus bieti | reverse complement strand
TTTTCGTGGAATCTGCAAAGGGATATTTGGGAGCACTTTGAGGCCAATGGTGAAAAAGGAATTATCCTCAGATAAAAACTAGAAAGAAACTTTGTGAGAAACTGCTTTGTGATGTGTGAATTCATCTCACAGAGATACAGTGTTCATTTCATGGAGCAGTTTGGTAGCAGTGTTTTTGGGAAATCTGAGAAGGGATATTTTGGAACGCATTGACGCCTATGGTGACAAAGAAAATATCCTCTGATAAAAAAGTAGAAGGAAGCTTTCTGAGAAAATTCCTTTTGTTGTGTGAATTCATGTGAATGATTTAACCCTTTCTTTTCATGGTGCAGTTC
>NW_016828884.1:0-2031 GCF_001698545.2 Rhinopithecus bieti | reverse complement strand
AGAGACGGGGTTTCACTGTGTTAGCCAGGATGGTCTCAATCTCCTGACCTTGTGATATGTCTGCCTCGGCCTCCCAAAGTGCTGGAGAAATTTACTATTATATAAAGCTACAGTAATTAAAGCAGTGTGCTACTGGCATAAATACAAACATATAGAACAATGAAATACTATAGAAAGTTTATATATAAGCCTTCATATGTATAATCCAATAATTTTTGACAAGGCACCAAGACCTTTCAATGGGAAAGGACAGTCTTTTCAAGAAACAGTAGTGGGAAAACTGGATATCCACATGCAAAAGTATGAAGTTGGACTATTACCTAACACCAAATACAAAGAATTAACTGAAAATGGATCAAAGACCTAAATGTAAAATCTAAAATTATAAAACTGATAGCTTTAAACAAAAAATAAAATCTTCATGCCATTGGATTTGGCAGTTATTTCTTAGACATAACACCAAAGGATCAGATGACAAAAGATAAAAATAGACAAATTGAACTTCATAAAAATTATAAAAATTTGCACATTAAAAGATACTATTTTCCCAGAGTAAAACAGCAACCTACAGAGTGGGAGAAAGTATTTGCATATTATGTGTATGATAATGGAACAATATCTAAAATGTATACTGGACACTTAAAACTCAACAACAAAAAAACCAAACAACCCAATTCAAATCCAGGCAAAGGACTTGAATAGCCATTTCTCCAAAACAGATGAACAAAACACATAAAAAGATGGTAAACATCACTAAGCATTAAAGAAATGCAAATAAAAACTATAGTGTGATATCACCTATGCCCACTAGAATGACTATCACTAAAAAAAACAAAAAGTAGCAAGTGCTGGTCAGGATACGGAAAAATTGCAACCCTTGCACGCTGTTGGTTGTAATGTAAAATGGTACAATCACTATGGAAAACATTATAGTAGTTGCTCAAAAAATCAAAAATAGAATTATCACACCATCCAGCAATTCCATGTCTTGGTATATATCCCAAAATTGAAAGTGAAGTGCCGGAGAGATATTTGCACATTCATGTTCATAGCAGCATTATTCACAATAGCTAAAATGTGAAAGTAACCCAACTGTACATACACAGATAAATAAATGTGGCATATACATGCAATGAAATATTTTTCAGCCCTAATAAGTATGGAGATTCTGACCTATACTAAAACATGAATGAACCTTGAGAACATTAGGCTAAGTCACAAAAAGACAAATACTATATGATTTCAGTTATATAAGGTACCTAGGATAGTCCAAATAATTGGGATAGAAAGTAAAAAGTTACTTTTCAGGGCCTGGGTAGAGAGAGAAACAGAAAGTTATCATTTAATGCATATAAAGTTTGTTTTACAAGATTAAAGAGTTCTGGAAATGGATGGTGCTGATGGTTGTGCTGCATTATGAATGTGTCTAATACCACTGAATTGTATATTTTATATGGTTAAGATGGTAAATTTTATATGTATATTATCACAATAAAAAAACGCAAAAACAAGTAAAAACCAAACAAAAAAACCCTTTCCTCAAGTAAATGGCAGTTCTCATTAGTACTCTGTACATTTGATCTGCCATTGAATCACAATGACATTCTAAAATTTTTGTAATAGATTTTGTTAATAGGTCATTTTATTCCAAATTGCTTTTACTTTGTGACTTATTGCTGCTGTAATATTTAATACAGTTTTATGATTCACATGTTTGCTATCACACTTTTCTCAAAAAAAATGTGATTTTATATCATATGAAATATTTTTCTTTCATGTACAGTATGTGATATCAACATTACTCTCGCTGGTTTTCTTATCTTCCTATTTATCTGATATATCTTCATCACAAAATGAAGAGTTTTTTTGACATAAATAAGTTCATTCTGAAATGCTTTGCTGTGTTATTAGAGAATTCTTCTCATTCAAATTTATTATCATATTGCTATAATGGGTATTTTTCTTATTTTATGATTTTAAAAAATATTTCTTATTGCCTTATTGTTTTCCCTTTTACCACTCATGCTATTT
>NW_016828883.1:0-1184 GCF_001698545.2 Rhinopithecus bieti | reverse complement strand
TATAAAAACTAGCCATTAACAATCATCTGGCCTACCTTAGGAAGGACTGCATGCTCAGAGAGATCAAGAAAAAGCGAGACACACAAACCTCAATGGGTTCCCCCATTCAGTCTTTTATCATTAGCTCATACTCTTTTCCTCCAATCATATTTCGACTTGGCTGTCCATACCTTGTTGAACCTAAAAATGGGCAATTTTACCTTTACCTTTGGGTCCTCATTCTGAAGGCTGCCACATATACATGTTAAATAAATGTGTATGCCTTTTCTCCTATTAATCTGCCTCATGTCAGTGATTTTTCAGTGAACTTTTAGGAGGGCAATGACTTTAGCTCCCACAATTTTGGTGCTTTGTGCAGGGTCACCAAAGCTGCTCTGCTCTTCTGAAAGCCACCATAAAAAAAATCCAGAACTTGATCAGCTGGTAATAGGGTAAAAATCTCTTTCCAGTCAGGCTCTCGACCTCTCTCTGTGTGCAATCTGGTTGAACAGACGATATAAATCACTGTTTGTCTCCTGTGATATTTTAATTAATGGGAAAAAATCATTGTGACTAGTCTTGGGGTACCAGTGACTAGTCTCCGGTGTACTTTTTGATACTTTCTGGTTGTAAATATTCATATTGTTTAACTCATTTCCTCCCAGAAATAGTCTTTTCCTTTGTCTTTTTCTTTCTGTATTGTTCTGTCCATAAAGAGGGGTACCTGATAAAGTTCCTTCTTCTCTAGTTTTATGTCCTTGAGAATTTGACTTGTGATCAAGTAGGAGAACTCTCTTGATCTTCACCATATGGGGCCATTATTTTTGGGTGACATCAGGTGACCAGTCTAAAAATGGCTGGGAACACAAGATTTTTTTATTCCAAATGTGCCAAGCCCTCAGGAGGGTTTGTCATACAATGCCCCATCCATAAGGAACTTTTGTCTTCTCAACCCTTATTGCCTAGTTAATACCAAAAAAGTCCAATCCCAGGAGGGCCTACCCAGTGTCACAGATTAAGGGACCTCTGACTGGCAGCCCCCCCACACACAAATCTGTGGGTTATCAGAGGCAAACACCACCCTTAACTGTCTGTGAATAGAGTCTTTTGTTATCTCAGCCTATTCCTGAGAGTACATTTTCTTGAGAGAGAACTTTAAAATTATTCCTTCTATGCCTTAAAATGACATCCCAAACTTTACATAA
>NW_016828882.1:4752-7423 GCF_001698545.2 Rhinopithecus bieti | reverse complement strand
CTCATTCACAATTGCTTCAAATAATAATATACCTAGGAATACCACATACAAGGGACGTGAAAACCTCTTCAAGGAGAACTACAAATGACTGTTCAATGAAATAAATGAGGACAGAAACAAATGGAAGAACATTCCATGCTCATGGATAGGAAGAATAAATATTGTGACAATGGCCACACTGCCCAAGGTCATTTATAGATTCAGTGCTATCCCCATCAGGCTACCAATGACTTTCCTCGTAGAATTGGAAAAAACTTTAAAGTTCATATGGAACCGAAAAGAGTCCACATAGCCAAGACAATCCCAAGTCAAAATAGCAAAGCTGGAGGAGGCATCATGCTACCTGACTTCAAACTATACCACAAGGCTACAGTAGCCAAAACAGCATGGAACTGGTACCAAAACAGACATATAGAGCAATGGAACAGATAGGAGCCCTCAGAAATAATACTACACATCTACAACCATCTGATCTTTGACAAACCTGACAGAAATGGGGAAAGGATTTCCTATTTAATAAATGGTAGTGGGAAAACTGGCTGGCCATATGTAGAAAGCTGAAATTGGATCCCTTCCTTACACCTTATGCAAAATTAATTCAAAATGGATTAAAGACTTAAATGTTAAACCTAAAACCGTAAAACCCTGGAAGCAAACCTAGGACTACCACTCGGGACATAGGCAAGGCAAGGACTTCGTGGCTAAAACAAAAAAAGTGATGGCAACAAAAGCCAAAATTGGCAAATGGGATCTAATTAAACCAAAGAGCTTCTGCACAGCAAAATAACCTACCATCAGAGTGAACAGGCAACCTACAGAATGGGAGAAAATTTTGCAATCTACTCATCTGACAAAGGGCTGATATACAGAATCTACAAATAACTTAAACAAATTTACAAGAAAAAAATCAAACGACCCCGTAAAAAAGTGGGCAAAGTATACGGACAGACACTTCTCAAAAGAAGACATTTATGCAGCCATCAGACACGTGAAAAAATTCTCATCACTGACCATCAGAGAAATGCAGATCAAAAGCACCATGAGATACCATCTCACACCAGTTAGAATGGCGACCATTAAAAGTCAGGAAACAACAGGTGCTTGAGAGGATGTGGAGAATTAGGAACACTTTTACACTGTTGGTGGGACTGTAAACTGGTTCAACCATTGTTGAAGACAGTGTGGCAATTCCTCAAGGATCTAGAATCCAAAATACCATTTGACCCAGCCATCCTATTACTGGGTATATACCCAAAAGGTTATAAATCATGCTGCTATAAAGACACATGCACATGTATGTTTACTGCAGCACTATTCACAGTAGCAAAGACTTGGAACCAACCCAAATGTCCATCAATGATCGACTGGATTAAGAAAATATGACACATTTACACCATGGAATATTATGCAGCCATAAAAAGGATGAGTTCATGTCCTTTGTAGGGACATGGATGAAGATGGAAAACATCATTCTCAGCAAACTTTTGCAAGGACAGAAAATCAAACACCGCATGTTCTCACTGATAGGTGGGAATTGAACAATGAGAGCACTTGGACACAGGAAGGGTAACATCACACACTGGGGCCTGTCATGGGGTGGGGGTAGGGGGAATGATAGCATTAGGAGATATACCTAATGTAAATAAAGAGTTAATGAGTGCAGCACATCATCATGGCACATGTGTACATAAGTAATAAACCTGCACGTTGTGCACATGTACCCTAGAACTTAAAGTATAATAATAATTAAAACATAAAAAACAATATTTCTAACCTGCTGAATCAAAGGAAACTTTAACACAAAACAGTTTGTGTTAAATGTGATATATGAATCTACATATCACAAAACAGTTTCACAGACAGCTTCTTTCTAGTATTTATCTGGGGATATTCAGTTGGTCCCCATGTGCCTAGATGAACTTCCAAATGTCCCATCACACATTCCCCAAAAGCAGTGTTTCAAACCTGCTTGATCAAAAGAAACTTTAACTCCATGAGATGAAACCACACATTACAAAGCAGTTACACAGATGGCTTCTTTTTAGTTTTTACCTGGTGATATTCACTTTATCCCCATGAGCCTCAATGGTCTCCCAAATGTCCCTTCACAGATTCTCCAAAAGAAGTTTTTCCAACCTACTGGATCAGAAGAAAAGTTTAACTCTGTGCAATGCATCCTATTGTCACAAAACATCTTCACAGAAAGCTTCTTTCAAGTCTTACCTGGAAATATTGTTTTTTTCCTTATAGGTCTGAAAGGGTTTCCAAATGTCCCTTCACAGATTCTCCAAAAAGAGTGTTTCTAACCTGCTGAATCAAAGGAAACATTTAACTTTGTGAGACGAATCCACAAACTACAAAGCTGTTATACAGATAGCTTCTTTCTAGTTTTCCACTGGAGATACCAGTTTTTTCCACATGGGAAACAATGGGCTCCCAAACGTCCCATCACTGATTCTCCAGAAAGAGTGTTTTCAACCTGATGAATCAAAAGAAAAGTTTAACTCTATGAGATGAATACACACATCAGAAAGCAGTTTCATGTACAGTTTTTTTCTATTTTTTATCTGGCAATACAATATTTATTTATTTTCCATCGGCCTCAATGGGCTCCCAAAGGTCCCTTAGCAAATTCTCCAAAAAGAGAAATTCCAAACTACTAACTCAAAAG
>NW_016828882.1:0-4279 GCF_001698545.2 Rhinopithecus bieti | reverse complement strand
GATGTTTTGTTTTTCACATTGACCTCAATGGGCTCCCAAATGTCGCTTTACAAATTTTCCAAAAGAAGTGCTTCCAACCTTCTGAATCAAAAGGAAGATTTAACTCTGTGAGATGAATCCGCACATCACAATGCAGTTTCACAGATAACTTCCTTCTAGATTTAACATGGGTATATTCCTTTTTTTTTTTTCACATAGGCCTCAATGGGTTCCCAAATGTCCCCAAATGTCTCGCAGATTCTCCAAAAAGAATGTTTCCAACCTGCTAAATCAAAGAAAGTTTTATCACCGTGAGATCAATCCACACATCACAAAGCAGTTTCACAGACAGCTTCTTTCTAGATTCTACATGAAGATATTTGGTTTTCCCCATAGGTCTCATTGGGCTCCCAAATGTCCCTTTACAGATTCTCCAGAAAAAGTGTATCCAACCTGCTGAATCAGAAGAAACGTTTAACTTTGTGAGATGAATCCACATATCACAAAGCAGTTTCACAGATAGTTTCTTTCTGGTTTTTACCTAGGAATATTTTTTAATTGGTCTCAATTGGTTCACAAATAAACTATCTGTTATACAGATAGTGTCTTTGTAAGTTTTACCTGGAGATTATGTTTTTCACATCAGTCTCAATGGGCTCCCAAACGTTTATTTGCAGAATCCCCCAAAATAGTGTTTCCGAACTGCTGAATCAAAAGAAAGATTTAACTCAGTGATGGTGAATGCACACTTCACAAAGCAGTTTCACAGATAGCTTCTTTCTAGTTTTATCTGATGATATTCGATTTTAGCCATAGTACTCAATGAGCTCCCAAATTGTCCCTTTGCATATTCAACAAAAGAGGGTTTTCCAACTAGCTGAATAAAACAATAGCTTACCTCTGTGAGATGAATCCACATATCACAAAGCAGTTACACAGATAGCTTCTCTGTAGTTTTATCTGTGGATATATGCCTTTTCCTATTTGCTTTATTGGGTTTCCAAATGTCTTTGTGCTGATTTTCCAAAAGAGGGTTTACAACCTACTGAATAAAAGAGAGGTTTGGCTCTGTGAGATGTATCCACACATCACAAAGCAGTTTCACAGATAGCTTCTTTGTAGTTTTTACCTGAAGATATTTGGGTTTTCTTCTTAGGCCTCAATGGGCTCCCAAACGTCCTTTCACAGATTCTCCAAAAAGAGTGTTTCCAATCTGCTGAATCAAAAGAAAGGTTTAACTCTGTGAGATGAGTCCATACATCACAAAGCAGTTTCACAGGTAGCTTCTTTCTAGTTTTTACTTAGGTATATTCATTTTTTTCACATAGGCCACGATGTTCTCCCCAATATCCCTTTGCAGATTCTCCAAAAAGAGTATTTCTAACCTGCTGATTCAAAAGAAAGATTTATCTCTGAGATGAACCCACACATTCCAGAGTGGTTGCACATATAGCTTCTTTCTAGTTTTTAATCTGGATATATTCCGTTTTCTTCATAGGCCTGAATGGGATCCCAAATGTCCCTTCGCAGATTTTCCAAAAAGAGTGATTGCAACCTGCTAAATGAAAAGGTTTAACTCTGTGAGATGAATGAACACATCCAAAAGCACTTTCCCAGATAGCTTCTTTCTAATTTTACCTGATGATATTTTTTTCCCCTAAGCCACAATGGGCTCCAAAATGTCCCATTGTAGATTATCCAAAAAGAGTGTTTCCAACCTGCTGAATCAAAAGAAAGTTTTATCTCAGTGAGATGAATCAAGCTATCACAAAGCAGTTTCACAAATAGATTTTTTCTAGTTTTATCTAAGTATATTTGGTTTTCCCTTACGCCAATATGAACACCCATGTGTCCCATCTCAGATGTTCCAAAAGAGTGTTTCCAAGGGCTATTTCGTCAAGAAAGCTTTAGCTCTGTGAGATGAACCCAAATATCACAAAGCAGTATCACAGATACCATTTTCTAGTTTTATCTGAGGATATTTGGTTTTTATATCCTCATATACCTCATAGGCCTCAATGGGCTCCAAAATGTCTTTTCACAGATTCTCTGAAAAAAGAGTTTCCAACCTGCTGAATCCAAAGAACAGTTTAACTCTTTGATATGAATCCAAATTCTTTGACATGAATTCAAGTATCACAAAGCACTTCCAAAGATAGTTTCTTTCTAGTTTTTATCATAGGATATTCCGTTTTACCCCATAGGTTTTAATGGGTTACCAAACGTACCTTTCACAGATTCTCCAAAAAGATTGCTTCCAACCTGCTGAATCAAAACAAACATTTAACTATGTGAGATGAATCCACACATCACAAAGAAGTTTCACAGATACAGATACCTTTTTTCTAGTTTTTATTTGGAGATATTCAGTTTTTCCCCATAGTCCTCAATAAGTTCCAAATGTCTCTTCACATATTCTACAATAAGAGTATTTCCAACCTGCTGAATCAAATGAAAAGTTTAACTCTGTGAGGTGAATCCACATATTGCAAAGCAGTTTCAGAGAAAGCTGCTTTCCAGGTTTTATTTGAGAATATTTGTTTTTTCTTCATAGGACTCAATGGGCTCCTAATTATCCCTATGCAGATTCTCCAGAGTGTTTCTAACCTGCTTAATCAAAAAAAAAGTTTAACTCTGTGAGACAAATATACATCACAAAGTGCTTTCACAGATAGCTTCATTCTAGGTTTTATTGGGGGATATTCAGTTTTGCCTCTTTGACCTCAATTGGCTACCAAATTTCCATTCACAGGTTATACAAAAGAGTTTTTCCAAGGCGATGACTCAGAAGAAAAATTAGACTGTGTGAGATGAATCCAAACATCACAAAGCAGTTTCACAGATAGCTTCTTTCTAGTTTCCATCTGGTGATATTGTGTTTCTCCCTATACTCCTTTTGAGTGCCCAAATATCCTTTTCAGATTCTCCAAAAGAGTGTTTCCAACCTGATAAATCAAAAGGAAGGTTTTACTCTCTCAGATGATTCCACACATTGAAAAGTGGTTTTACAGATAGCTTCTTTCTAGTTTTGATGTGGGAATACTAAGTTTTTCCCTTAACTTTTATGGGCTCTCAAATGTTTCCTCACAAATTCTATGAAAAGGGTGTTTCCATCTTTCTGAATCAAAGGAAAGGAGAGCTCTGTAAGATGTATCCACACATCACAACGCAGTTTCATAGTTAACTTCTTTCTAGTTTTATCTGGAATTATTCAGTTTTCCTCTTTGGCTTTGATGGGCTCCCAATTGTCCCTTCGCAGATTTTACAAAAAGTGTGTTTCCAACACGCAGAATTGAGATAATGATTTATCTCTGTGAGATAAATCCATACATCACAAAGAAGTTTCCCAGATAGATTCTTTCTTGTTTTTATCTGGGGATAATCGGTTTTTCCCTGTATGCCTCAATGGGCTCCCAAGTGTCCCTTCACATTTTCCACAGTAAGAGTGTTTGCAAACTGCTGAATTAAAAGAAAGGTTTAAGTCTGTGAGAATAATCCCCACATCACAAAGCAGTTTCACAGAAAGCTTATTTCTAGTTTTTATCTGGGGATATTCCATTCTTCCCCATAGGCCTCAAAGAACTCCCAAATATCCCTTTGCAACTTCTACAAAAAGAGTGATTCCAACTTGCTGAAACTAGAGAAAGGTTGAACTCTGTCATATGAACCCACACATTACAAGGTAGTTTCACAGATAGCTTCTTTCTAGTTTTTATCTGGGAATATTCAGTCTTTCCCCATAGGCCTCAATGGGCTCCCAAATGTCCCTACACAGATTCTACAAAAAGAGTGTTTCCAACTGCTGAATCAGAACAAAATTTCACCTCTGTGAGATGAATCCACACATCGCAAAGCAGTTTCACACATAGCTCCTTCCTAGTTTTTATTTGGAGATGTTTGTTTTTTTCCCCTTAGGCCTCAATGGGCTCCCAAATGTCCCTTTGCAGACTCTACTAAAAAGGAGTTTACAATCTGCTTAATGAAAAGAAAGGTGTAAATCTTTGAAATGAATCCACAAATCACAAAGTAGTTTCACAGATAATTTCTTGCAGTTTTATCTGGTGATATTCAGTTTTTCATGCTAGGTCTCAAAGGGCTCCCAAATGTCCCTTCAGATTCTACAAAAAGAGTGATTCCAAGTGTTGAATCAGAAGACAATTTCAAATCTGTGAGATGAATCCACACATCACAAACAAGTTTCACACATAGCTTCTTTCTACGTTTTATCTTGGGATATTCTGTTTTTTTCACAATGACCTCCTTGGGCATCCAAATGTCCTTTTGCAGATTCTCCACAAAT
>NW_016828881.1:0-10395 GCF_001698545.2 Rhinopithecus bieti | reverse complement strand
TCTCTGAGTTCCCTCAGTATTTATTGATGATTATCTTTACCATCTAAAAGATAAGGGAGTAAATCAGCAGTAAGATATATAGATACACGGGGATGTTCCATTGCCCAGGGACAGGTAGGAGACAGATGTTTTTCTCTTACTTGAGATTTAAGAGAATGGTGATGACCTTTAACCACAAGCAGCCTTTAGACATTTGTTTAACAAAGCACATTCCTCACTAGCCCAAATTCCTTTAAACCTTAAATCACCACAGCACATGTCTCTTGCAAGGACAAGGTTGGGGTTAGGGTCACAGATTAACAGCATCTCAAATACAGAGCCAAATGGAGTCTCTTAAATTTACTTCTTTCTATATAAACACAGTAACAGGCTGACCTCTCTTTTCCCCACAAAAGGCCTTGAAGACATTTATTAGATCCACTTGCAGTACTTTCTCTATGATTATCAAGAAAAGAGGTTTAATTGGCTCATGATTCTGCAGGCTGTAAGGAAGCATAGCAGCTTCTGCATCTGAGAGGACTTAGAAAGCCTCCCAATCATACCAGAATGTCAAGAGGCAATGACATGATTCGTGTGGCAGGAGTAGGAGCAAGAGAGAGAGGAAAGAAGTGTCATGCCCTATTATACAACCAGCTCTCATGAGAACTCACTATCACTAGGACAGCATCATGAAGATGGTGCTTAAACATTGCTGAAGTATCCACAACCCACCCTCAACTCCCACTGTTTCCAGACAGAAGCCTCCTTCAGAAGCAGAGCCTCTTGGAAAACCTCTACTAGGGAAGTGTGGAAGGAATATATGGGTTTGGAGCCCCCACACAGATGGCCACCAAATTCCAGACCCCAGATTCATAGACCCACCAACAGCTCACAACCTCAGTGTGGAAAAGCTACAGGTCCTCAACACTGAACCACCCCATGAGAACAGCTGCAGGGGCTAAAGCTTGCAAAGCCACAGGTGCACTGCTCTAGTAGAAGTTTTCCATGAGCCTCTTACTCTGCAGCAGGCTACTTCCCCTTCTACCCCCCACCCTCTCACCATTCTACTGCCAGCCTACTCCTCCCCACCCTAACCAACCCTTTTCCTTCCACCCCAACCCCCTCCCATATATTATTAAATCACCTCCCCAAGGCCCCAGCTTCAACATTCAGAATAACAATTCCGCATGGATTTTTATAGGAACACACAGCCAAATCATATTATTCTGTTCCTGATGCCCCTGGAATCTCATGACCTTATCACACAGTAAAATACAATCATGCCTTCTCAAAAGTTTCCAACGATCTTAACTCATTCCAAATGTAAAAACTTCAAAGTCTTATCGGAGACAAGGCTGCTGTCCCTTCTGCCTATGAGTCCCTGAATTGAAAAGGGATTTCTTTTCTTTCAAGGTACAATGATGGTACAGGCATTGTGTAAGCTTTATCAATCCAAAGGGAAGAAATTTCCAAGAGAAATAACACAAATGGGTCCACAGGCCCAATGCATGTCCAAAACCCAGAAGGACAGTATTCACTCCATCTTTAAGATCCAAAATCAACAAGAGAATTCACTATCATGTGGACAGCATTAAGGAGATAGTGTTTAAACATTTGTGAAGAATCCACCCCCCACCTCATCTTTCACCCTCACTCACAAAATAATCTCTCCCATTCTCCCCACACTCCTACCTCCAACACCCGTTCTTCTCCATGATTAAATCGCCTTCCACTGGGTCCCACCTTTAACATTCCCCATTACAATTACACATGAGTATTGGTAGGGACTCAGAGCCAAATCATATTACTCTGGCCCTGGCTCCCCAAATCTCATGTCCATGTCACACTGCAAAACACAATGATCTCTCTGTCCGCCAATGTCTCTACTGTCCGCCAGTGACTTGACTTATTCCAACATTTACTGAAATGTCCAAGGACTTACAGACCCCATGAAGTCAAAACCCCAGTAGGCCAGTCATTGAATCCTACAGCTCCAATCACATTTTCTGAATCACATCTCACAACTAGAGCACAGGGATGTGATGGCTGGGCACTCAAGGCCTTTGGCAGCTCTGCACCTGTGGCTTTGCAGGGTCTGTCCCCCACAGCTGTCCTCATGGGCTGGGCTGGTGTTGAGTGTCTGTACCTTTTCCACAGTGAGGGTGCAAGCAGTTGGTGGGTCCATGAATCTGGGGTCTGGAGAATGGTGCCTCCATGTTTAGGGGTTCCAACCCTATATATTCCTTCTGTGCTGCCCTAGTAGAGGTTTCCCATGAGGCTCTGCCTGTTGGAAAAGCTTCTGCCTGAACACCCAGGTTTTCCCATACATACTCTGAAGTCTAGACAAAGGCTCCCAATCCTTTAGTTTTGTGCTCTGTACACCTCCTGGGTTAGCACTATGTGGAAGCCACCAAGGCTTGAAGCCACCTCTGAAGCAGTGACCCAAGATGTACCTGTGTATCTTTCAGCCATGGCTGAAGCTGGAGCTGCAGGGATGCAGTCAGCAGGGTCCTGAGGCTGCATATAGAGGGGGATCATGGAACTGGCCCAGGAAACCATTCTTCTCTCCCAGGCCCCAGGGCCTGTGACAGCAAGGGCTGCTGCAAAGGTCTCTGAAATAGCTTCAAGGCCTTTTCCCGATTGTCTTGGCTCCTTTTCATGCAAGTTTCTGAAGCCTTCCTAAATTTTCCCAATGAAAATCAGCTTTTCTTTTTGACTACTTGGAAAGGCTGCAAATTTTTGAAACTTTTGAGTTCTGTTTCTCATTTAATATAAGAGTTGGGATTCATTTAATATAAGACCCATCCAGAAGTCATTTCCTTGGTCACACATAAGGGCACAGGCTGTCTGATGCAGACAGGACACCTCTTGAGTTTTGTTGCCTAGAAGTTCATTCCACCAGATATGCACTAAGACATCACCCTTAATTTCAAACCTTCACAGATCTCCAGGGAAGGGTCACCATGCAACTTTGCTAAAGCAAAACAAAACTAACCTTGGCTCCGGTTCCCAATAAGCTCCTCATTTTCATCTGAAACCTTCTAAGTCTGATCTTTACTATTTTCCTGCAGCTTTCTGATCACAAGTATTGAAAAATTCTTTACAAAGATCCAAATGTTCCCTCATCTTCCTGTCATCGAAACCCTCCAAACTCTCCCGACCTCAATCTGCTCCCCCCTTCTGAACCTCTTTCTACATTATCAGCTCTCTTTGTTGCAGCCTGGCAATGTGGTAAAGGAAGGAAAGCCCATGTTCAGGGGAAAAATACAGAAAGTCTTCAGATACTTGAATGAAAAGAAGCTGAGTGCTGACTCCCAAGACAATAGGGAAGAGCCCTTAAAGACATTTCATACATCCACCTCACAGTGCTAATTTTCTCTATGATCAGAAAGAAAAGGGGTTTAATTGGTTAATGATTCTGCAGGCTGTAAGGAAGTGGCTTCTGCATCTGAGAGGACTCAGGAAGCTCCCAATCATATTGGAATGTCAAGGGGCAATGGAATGTTTCATATGCCACAAATAGGAGCAAGACAGAGAGAGGAAAAAGGTGTCATGCCCTCTTACTCAACCCGATGTCATGAGAACTCACTATCACAAGGGCAGCATCACGAAGATAGTGCTTAAACATTGGTGAAAGGTCTGCTCCACACCCCCAACTCCCACTGTTTCCAGGTAGAAGCCTCCTGTAGATGCAGAGACTCTTGGAAAACCTCTATTATGGAAATGCAGAAAGAAAATATGGGCTTGTAGCCCCCACGCAGGTCACCACCAACCTCCAGGCCCCAGATTCATAGATGCACCAACTGCTCCCACCCTCAGTGTGGAAAACCTACAGGCACTCAATACCAGCCAGCCCATGAGAACAGCTGAGGGGCTAAACCCTCCAAAGCCACAGGTGCTATAATTCCACATGAGTTTCATAGGGACACACAGGCAGACCATATTATTCTGACACTGATATCCCAGAATCTCCTGTCCTTATCACAGAGCAAAATACAATCATGACTTTTCAAAAGCTTGCAAAAGTCTTAACTCATTCCAAATGTAAAAAATGCAAAGTCTCATCTGAGACAAGGCTACAGTCCCTTCTGCCTAGGAGTCCCTGAATTTAAAATGGAGTTATTTTCTTTCAAGGTACAATGATGGTACAGCCATTGTGTAAGCTTTCTCAATCAAAGGTGAAAATTTACAAGAAAATAACACAAATGGGCCCACAGGCCCAATGCAAGTCCAAAACCCAGCAAGATAGTATTACTCCATCTCACAGCTCCAAAACCATCAAGAGAACTCACTATCATGTGGACAGCATTAAGGAGACAGTGTTTAACCATTTGTGAAGAATCTGCTCCCCACCCTCATCTTTCACCCCCACCCACAAAATAATCTCCCCCATTCTGCCCACACCCCTACCTCCAACACCCACTCTTCTTCTCCATGATTAAATCACTTTCCACCAGGCCCCGCCTTTAACATTCCCCATTACAACTCCACGTGAGTTTGGTAGGGATGCAGAGCCAAATCATATTATTCTGACCCTGGCCCCCCATATCTCATGCTGTTCTCACACTGCAAAATACAATGATGCCTTCTCCACAGTTTCCCAATGCCTTAACTCATTCCAGCATTTACTCAAATGTTCAAAGCCCAAGGTCTCTTCTGAGAAAAGGCTACTGTCCCTTCTGCCCCTGAGCCTCTGAAATACAAAGTAAATTAACCATTTCCAAGGTACAATGATTGTACAGACATTGGGTAAGCATTCCCAGGCAAAAGGAAGAAATTTGCCAGAAAGAAGCAAAAAACACAGATGGGACTTACCCTATGCAAGTCAAAAACCCAGCAGGCCAGTCAATGAATCCTACAACTCCAAATCATTTTTTTTGTTGTTGTTGTTAAATCCATATCTCACATCCAGAGCATGAGGCTGTGAGGCCTTGGGCAGCTCTGCACCTGTGGCTTTGTAGGGTCTATCTCCCACAATTTCTATCATGGGCTGGGCGGGTGTTGAGTACCTGTAGCTTTCCCACAGGGAGGGTACAAGCTGTTAGGGAGTCTATGAATCTGGCTTTTGCAGAATGGTGCCACCCTGTGTGGGAGGTTCCAACCCTATATGTTCCTTCTGTACTGCCCTAGTAAAGGATTCCCATGAGGCTCTGCCTCTTGGAAAGGTTTTGACCTGGACACCCAGGTTTTGCCATACATACTCTGGAGTCTAGACAAAGAATCCCCAGCCTCTAGTTTTGTGCTGTGTGCACCTGGTGGCTTAACACTATGTGAAAGCCACCAAGGCTTGCAGCTTGCATCCTCTGAAACAGTGAGCCAAGCTGTACCTGTGTATCTTTCAGCCATGGCTGGAGCTGGAGTTGAAGCTGCAGGGATGCAGCCAGCAGTATCCTGAGGATGGACACAGCAGTAGGGCCATGGGACAGGAGAAGAAAATCATTCTTATCTCCCAGGCCTCAGGGCCTGTGACAGGAAGGGCGGATGCAAAAGTCTTTGAAATGCATTCAAGGCCTTTTTAACATTGTATTGACTAGTAGCACTGAACTCCATTTTATGCAAATTTCTGAAGCCCTCTTGAAATTTCCCAGTGATAATCAGATTTCCTTTTTGACCACTTGGCCAGGCTGCCAATTTTCCAAACTTTTAAGCTCTCATTCTCATTTAAATATAACTTTCACCTTGAGGTCATTTCTTTGGTCACATGTAAGACCACAGGCTGTTCCACACAGACAGGACACCTCTTGAGCTTTGCTGCCTTGAAGTTCATTCTACCAGATACACTCTAAATCGTCACGCTCACATTCAACGTTTCACAGGTCTCTGCATTAGGGGCATCAGACAGCGACATTCTCTGCTAAGGCAAAAGAAAAGCAACCTCGGCTCCTGGTCCCAGTAAACTCCTCATGTTCATGTGAGATCTTCTAAGCCTGGCCATCACTGTCCATCCTTCTGTCACCTTTTTAATTATAACTATTTAACAAGTCTCTACACTGGTCCAAACATTTCCTCATCTTCCTGTGTGCTTCCAAGACCTCCAAATTATCCAACCTCTGGCAGTTACACACTTCTCAACCTGTTTCTACATTTTCAGCTATGTTTGTTGCAGGCTGGCAATGTAGTAAAAGAAGAAAAGTCCATTTCGGGAGAAAAATTCATGCAGGCTTCAAATATTTGCCTAAAAACAAGCTGAGTGCTGACTGCCAAGACAAAAGGGGATAGACCTTGAAGGCATTTCATGACTCCACTTCACAGAACTAATTTTCTGTATAATCAGAAAAGAGGTTGAACTGGCTCATGGTTTTCCAAGCTTTAAATAAATCATAGAGGCTTCTGCCTCTGGGAGGATTCAGGAAGCCTCCCAATCATATCAGAAGACCAAGCAGCAATGGTATAATTTGTGTGGTAGAATTAGGAACAAGACAGAGAGAGGAAAAAGATGTCACACTCTGTTACATAACCAGATTCCCTGAGAACTCCTTGCCACAAGGTCAGCATCAAGAAGATGTTGCTTAACCATTGGTGAAAGATCTGCCCCCTACCACCCGCACTCCTCACTGTTTACAAGCAGAAGCCTGAGGCAGAGGCAGAGGCAGAGGCAGAGGCAGAGTCTCTTGGAAAACCTCTACTCGGACAGTGCCAAAAAAAAAATATGGGCTTGTAGGCCCCACACAGGAGGTTACCATCCTCCAGACACAAAATTCACAGACTGACCAACAGCTTGCTTTCTCAGTATGGAAAAGCTACAGGCACTCAACACCAGCCTAGCCATGAAAGCAGTCATGGGAGATAAGGCCTGCAAAGTCATAGGTGCACTGCCCTAGTAGAGGTTTTCCATGAGGCTCTGCCTCTGCGGCAGACTACTCCCCCTTTCTACTGCCCACTACCCTCTCACCACCATACTGACAGCCTACTCCTCTGACCCTACCCACTTGTTTTTCCTTCCACCCTTACCAACCTCCCGTTTATGATTAAATCACCTCCCACCAGGCCCCACTTCCAACATTCAGGAACACAATTCCCCATGAGTTTTTGTAGGGAAACACAGCCAAACCATATTATTCTGACCCTGATACCCCAACATCTCATGTCCTTCTCACAGAGAAAAAAACAAACGTCTTTTCAAAAGTTTCCAAAAGTTTTGACTCATTCCAGTGGTAACTCAAATGTAATAAGTTCAAGTCTCATCCAAGACAAGGCTGCCATCCTTTCTGCCTATGAGTCCCTGAATATAAAAGGGAGTTCTTTTCTTTCAAGTTACAGTGATGGTACAGGCACTGGGTAAGCTTTCTCAACCCAAAGGGAAGATTTTCCCAGAAAAATAACACAACTGGGACACAGGCCCAATGCGAGTCCAAAACACAGAAGGACAGCAGACTGCATTAAGGAGATATTGTTTAGCCATTTGTGAAGGATCTGCCACCCATTCCCGTATTCCACCCCCACCCGTGCCATGAAACCCCATTCTCCCACTTCAAAACTCTATTGTCCACCATGATTAAATCACCTTCTACCGAGCCCCACATTTAACATTCCCCATTACAATTCCACAAGAGTTTTGGTAGGGAAACAGAGCCAAATCATATTATTCTCCCCTTGGTCCCCCAATTTCCTGTCCTTCTCATACTGCAAAATACAATAATGCATTCTATACAGTCCCTCAATGGCTTACCTCATTCCAGCATTTACTCAAATGTCAAAAGCCCAAAGTCTCTTCTGAGATAAGGCTGCCATCCGTGCTGCCCCTGAGTCTCTGAAATACAACGCAAGTTGACTAATTCCAAGGTATAATGATTGTACAGGCATTGGGTAAGCATTCCAAGCCAAAAAGAAGAAATTTGTCAGAAAGCAGCACAAAACACGGATGGGACTCACAGATCCTATGCAAGTCAAAAACCCAGCAGGCCACTCATTCTATCCTACAGCTCCAAATCATCTTTTTGAAATATATGTCCACATCCAGAGCCCAGGGTGGTGTGGTAGCTGGGATCCCAAGGCCTTGGGAAGCTCTGCACCTGTGACATTGCAGAATTTTTCCCCTATAGCTGCCCTCGTGGGTTGGGCTGGTGTTGAGTATTTGTAGCTTTTTAACACTAACTGTGCAAGCAGTTGGTGGGTCTGTAAAACTGGGGCCTGGAAATGGTGCCTCCCTGTATGGGTATGGGGACTCTAACCCTGTACTGTCCTTCTGCACTGCCTGAGTAGAGGTTTACCACGAGGCTCTGCCTCTTGGAAAAGCTTCTGGCTGGACACCCAGGCTTTCGGATCCATCCTCTGGAGTCTAGACAAAGGCTCCAAAGCCTCTAGTCTTGTGCTCTATGCACCTGCTAGTTTAACATTATGCGGAAGCCACCAAGGCTTGGATCTTGCACCCCTGAAGCAGTGACACAAGCTGTACCTATGCATGTGTCAGTCATGACTGGAGCTGGAGCTGCAGGGATAAAGACACTAGTGTCCTGAGGCTGCACACAGCAGTGGGGCCATGGAGCTGGCCCAGGAAACCATTCTTTTCTCTTAATCCCCAGGGCCAGTGACAATAAGGGCTGCTACAAAGGTCTCTGAAATGCCTTCAAGGCCTTTTTACCCATTGTCTTGAATTACTAGCACTGGGTTCCTTTTCATGCAAATAGTGAAGCCTTCTAGATCTTCCCCCTGAAAACCAGCTTTTCTTTTGGACCACTTGTCCAGGTTGCAAATTTTCCAAAGGTTTAAGCTCTGCTTCTCATTTCAATATAAGTTCCAACTTATGGTCATTTCTTTGACCACACATAAGAACATAAGGTGTTCGACATAGGCTGGAGCTTTGCTGCTCAGAAGTTCTTTCTACCAGATACAAAACCCTCAAGTTCAAAGTTTCACAGATCTCCAGGGTAGGGTCATGGTGTAGCCGATTACTTTGCTAAGGCAAGACAAAAAACCTTGGCTCCAGTTCCCAGTAAGTTCCCCATTTTCATCAAAGACCTTCTAAGCCTGGCCTTCACTGTCCATCCTTCTGTCAGCCTTTTAATCACAACTATTTAACAAGTCTCTGCAATGATCCAAACTTTCCCTCATCTTCCTGTCTTCTTCCAAGCTCTCCAAACTCTCTAACCTCTGGCCATTACCCAATTCAGAACTTGCTTCTACATTGTCAGGTATCTTTTTCACAGCCTGGCAATGTGGTAAAAGAAGAAATGTCCATTATTGGGGGAAACATCGAGAAGGTCTCCAATATTTGCATGAAAAAAGCCAAGTGCTAATTGATTTGCTTTATGCGACCACCAGAGCTAGCACCAGAGAAAAAGGCAAGTAGGCAAGATAAAAGGAAACTTTATTAGCTAGCCAATGTGAAGAAGGGGCAAAGTTCACCGGTCTCCGGCAGCGGAAGCCGAGGAAGTCGCTCCGACATTCTCGGGCGAAGTTCCTAGGTCCGCGTATGAGGAGGGGCCGAGGAAGTTTGCACCATGCGCCTGCCGGGAGTGGCTTTTCTGGGAGTGGGAGGGCAATAGGCGGGACATGGGGTGTCAGGGGCGTTCCGTAGGTGCGGCCAGGTAAATCTCAGTCTCTTCGGATTGACGTCACCTGGCACATGCCCGGTTGATCTGCACCTTCCCGGGCGCTGGCTACATTTTTGTGCACGCAGGAAAAGTTGGTGATGAATAACCCGGAAGTACGCCATCTTAGTCCCCTTTGTTCTTTGTTTCCCTCTCCCTCCATCCAGACAGTCCAACCTTTTATTGATTATGATGATTGGGGGCGTCGTTGTCTGTCCAACTACTTCCTGCTGTCAGGGGGCGTTGTCATGAGGGTCCATGGTTGGCACCTGGACGTAGGGATGTAGGAGCATCTGGTTGAAGGCGACACGGGTGATCTCTTGAACTTTGGCTCGGAGAAATTTCATTAAAAGGGGGGCCAGACATAGGATAAGACAGAGAATTAGTATAGTGATGAGAAATGGGAGCATCTGTTGCACTACCAGTAATAACCATATAGGTGGATCTGGGGTTAGGGGAGTGTTGTAGTTCTTTAATTCTGTTTTAATCCTGTTGAGGGTTTGGATGTTAGTGTCAACTAGGCCTGACTCGTTTATGTAATAACAGCATTCTTCTCCTAAGAAAAGACATGTTCCTCCTTTCTCCACTGTAAGAAGATGTAGTTCTCTTCTCTTTTATGCTGCCACCTGAGCCACTGAAGTGATCTGACATTGTAAAGAGGCTAGACTTTCAGTCGATGCCTCTATAGCTTCTTGAATTTGGGCGGTTAGAGATCGGGTAGATTGTACAGTGTAGGCAAGAGCCCCAGTTCCAAGTCCTGACACCACTAAGGAGGAGGCTAGGGAAATCACGATGACTAAGGGAAGGAAGATGTCCCGTTTTGGAGATCATTAGGAGAAGAGTTAAATTGTAGGGTGAGTTTAGCCACTTCTGCTTTGCTATATAG
>NW_016828879.1:0-2030 GCF_001698545.2 Rhinopithecus bieti | reverse complement strand
TCAGTCTCCCAAGTAGCTGGGACTACAGGTGCCCGCCACCGGCCTGGCTAATTTTTTTTTTTTTTTTATTTTAGTAGAGATGGGGTTTTACCATGTTAGCCAAGATGGTCTTGATCTCCTGACCTCGTGATCCACCCGTCTCGGCCTCCCAAAGTGCTGGGATTACAGGCTTGAGCCGCCGCATTCTTTTATTAAAGAGATTTTTTAAAGTATACAGAATTTCTCTTTCATTACTAGTATTTACCGTGCCCATCAGAACTCCACTAATGGGCCGGGCACAGTGGCTCACACCTGTAATACCAGCACTTTGGGAGGCCGAGGTTGGCCAATCACCTGAGGTCAGGAGTTCAAGACCAGCCTGGACAACATGGTGAAACCCCGTCTCTACTAAAAATACAAAAATTAGCCAGGTGTGGTGGTGCACATCTGTAATCCCAGCTACAGATTCAGGAGGCTGAGGCATGAGAATCGTCTGAACCCAGGAAGTGGAGGATGCAGTGAGCCGACATCGCACCACTGCACTCCAGCCTGGGTATGAGCGTGAGACTCTGTCACAAACAAACAAACAAACAAAAACAAAAAAAACTCCACTAATGAAAAAGGTGGGGAAAAACAATGTGTAGTTACTAATCAACAACCAAAACCACACCTCGCTGGGACCCAGCAAAGCAGGGGACAGAGGCTTGGGCAAGGGCAGCAAAGCTGCCAATCTGACTTGGTGCCCTTGGTGCCTTAACTCCTCCAAAAGCTGAGATGGAACAGCAGAGAGGCAGAGAACACACGGATTTCCAACTTCTCCTCCCACCTCCTGCCCTCCACCACAGCCTGACAGTCTCCTGCAGGAGTAGCAGCAGTTGTGACTGCTGGTCTCCAAGATGAAGAGATACACCTGGAGAAGGCTGAGGTCAGCAGAGAGGGGGCTGAAACAGTGTTTTCAGCTGAGTAGGGAGTGGCCACAGACTGCTAGAAAAGTACATGTGGCAGTTACCATGGAAACAAAGTGGCCAGATGCTGAAGAAGCAAGAGTTGCCCCTCTTCATCATGGGACCAGTTGGATGTTGGGCCCTTGATGGATAGAAGAGAAAATGGAAACCTCAATGGAGGCATCCACCACTGCTGTGTCTGGAGTTACCATGTGTGCTAAGAAACTGTCTTTGAATTCTTTCAAAGGCTGAATTCTCAGAAGGCTGCTCCCCAATTATCACATTCTTCCATGTCAAAAGCCCCTGATAAGTATGGAACCTACAGAGATGTAGCTGATCACATAGAGCATAAACTTTGTTTCTGGGCAAGAAGCTCCCCTAAACCTCTTGCTTTGTAAGAAGTAGAAGGAAGCAAACTTGCCTTAGTGATCAGTTGCGAGAGCGACTGATGACCCTAAATATAATCTCCCATACTCTGCAGGAAAAAGAAATCTCAACTCAATGATAAAATGATCTCCAGCTCCCAACACGTAACCACTGTCCTAGGCCTGATGCACCCTGAAGAAGTACAGCACTGGGGATTAGGTGATGGACTTTCTCTTTTTATTTTCAGTTTCACCTCCTCAGTCTCAGCGTTCTTATTTTAAGAGCCAGCCTCCTTTGTCTGGCAGAATGGATTATCTACCCCCACCATCCTTAATGTGTTTCCAGAGGTCTCTAATGAAGACCCTGAGCTTAGAAAACTCAAAACCAGTGCTTCTTTGACTCAGGTTGATTCTCTTCTATTCTTCTTTATTCAGCAGATTAGAGGCTGGGCATGGTGGCTCAGGCCTGTAATCCCAGCACTATAGGAGGCCAAGGTGGGTAGATCACCTGAGGTCAGGAGTTCGAGACCAGCCAGGCCAACATGGTGAAACACCATCTCTACTAAAAATACAAAAATTAGCCAGGTGTGGTGGTGCATGCCTGTAGTCCCAGCTACTCAGGAGGCTGAGGCAGGAGAATCTCTTGAACCCAGGAGGCGGAGGTTGCAGTGAGGTGAGACCGCGCCACTGCACTCCAGTCTGGGTGACACAGCAAGACTCCGTCTCAAAGCAAAAAAAAAAA
>NW_016828878.1:0-2256 GCF_001698545.2 Rhinopithecus bieti | reverse complement strand
ATGTTAGTTGCTTTATTTATTTATGTATTTATTTTTTATTTATTTATTTTTTTTTTTTTGATACGGAGTCTCGCTCTGTTCCCACGGCTGGGGTGCAGTGGCCGGATCTCAGCTCATTGCAAGCTCCGCCTCCCGGGTTCACGCCATTCTCCTGCCTCAGCCTCCCGAGTAGCTGGGACTACAGGCGCCCGCCACCTCGCCCGGCTAGTGTTTTTTTCGTATTTTTAATAGAGAAGGGGTTTCACCGTGTTAGCCAGGATGGTCTCGATCTCCTGACCTCGTGATCCGCCCATCTCGGCCTCCCAAAGTGCTGGGATTACAGGCTTGAGCCACCGCGCCCGGCCTATTTTCTATATTTTAATGTTTATTTAGCCCTCTCCATTTCTCACATTTCTTACTACTTGAGACATTTTTCTATTATGTTTGTTTTGTTTGTGTTTTGTTTGTGTTGTTGTTGTTTCTGTAGAGATGGAATCTCACTATTGCCTGGGGTGGTTTCAAACTCCTAGCCTCAAGGGATCCTTCCCGCCATGGCCTCTCAAAGTGTTGGGATTACAGGTGTGAGCCACCACACCTAGCCTGTATTATCTGTTTATTATTGTTTCAAATGGGTTCTTATCTCTTTTAGAAGATGTCTACATCTTGAGATAAGTATAACATGTTTTTAAATATTCAGTTTAATACAATATTTAGTTATTGATTCAATACTCATCTACTATAGTTTAATGCAAAGTAAATGTAAGCTTTGCCAATGACATTCATTAAACATCAAAGACATATCATGAGAGAATCCTTAGTTGTTTCTAAGAAAACTTTTTTTTTTTAGTCTAGCTTTATCTGTGAGATCAGAAGTTCTCTTAAAAGAAGAAATTTGGAATAAGTGCAGAAGTGATTTTTTTTTTTTACAGAGGATACATACAAGGCCATATTTGCTAGGCAAACTGGCATATTGTGTAACATATCATTTTTTAAATCCTTGTGTAACAAATCAATTATTTGAAAACTACTGTGAAGTGGTGGTCACTCTGAAATTTTATGAAAACAAACATTCTTTGTAAAACTTTTATTCCTTTTCCTAATTTATATTCATTCTAGAATATTTAGAAAAACAGTCTGTTCTTTAGAGCTTGGATACTGTCAGCAAAAATGAACTTTACCTGGACAGCTTTATTGGTTCATTTCCTTCTGTGGATGTATTTGGAACCCCTGAAAATATCAAAGTGGAATTAAATTCTCTGTATTTAATTAAAGGATTGCGTGAAGTCCCACCATTATCTGATGACTCAAATTCACAATGTCAACAATGCTGGGAGTTGGGCCCACTGGGCCTCCTGATAAAAGCTGAGAATAAAGTTATGCTTCATTCATCACTGTTAAACAGTCATGTTTCCTTCCTACCTTCCTTCTTTATTTCTTTGTAAGAAAAAGAAACTTTAGCCAAAAAAGGGGGAAAATAATGCATTTCAATAGAATGTTGTACAATTTTCTGATGAATTCAGTTATAAAATAATGAGTCATATTTTATGGATAAAGATCTGATGACATTACAAAATGAAATATCTCCAAACTGTTGTATGGTAACTCAAATACTTCTTGTTGAATTCTGATGTAACACCAAAAGAAAGCCTCACTGTGCTGCTGCTGGGAGAGCCAGCACTGCACCCCAGCCCCTGCTCTGGGATGTCATTGTCAGGTGTGGGGACCAGGAACAGTGCTTCCTAGCCTGCCTGGTTGACTGATGAAACGGGAAAAGGGGCCTTATCAAGACTCCTAGGATGGGTTTCTTGAGACTTTAATGCATATCTTTTTCCCCCGTGGATAGGAATCTCATTGCTTTGAAGAAAAATACAGTTTCATTACTATTGCATACACATATTTTACTGCCAAGCAACCATTAGGAATTCGAAGCCCATGTTCTGCTACATGTATTTTGCTCACTGTACATTTACTCTCATCTGGAAGTACTGTGGGGAGACTTTGTCTAATCACATTTCATTTATGGTGAAAGTGAAAATAGACAGCATTGGGCACACAGCAATTCACCATGCAAAGCTTTTTGTCATCTGACAGTTACAGATAAACTTTTTTGGCATGTGACAAAAAAATGCATGAAGTTTCTGAGATAATCTAAATTTAATTTTATAAACACTGTGCATATTACCCTGAATGCAAATTAACTTAATTTTGGTAAAATAAAATTAAATAATTCCTCTTTCTGATACTCGTGTGTTTGACTATTTGGAAATTTGTTCTTTT
>NW_016828877.1:0-290 GCF_001698545.2 Rhinopithecus bieti | reverse complement strand
CCTCAATGCGCTCATGAACAGCTCTCTGCAGATTCCACGAAAGTAGTGTTAGGAAACTGCTTCCAGAAAAGAAATGTGTAAATCTGGGAGATGAGTTCTCACATCACAAAACAGTTTCTCATAAAGCTTCTTTTCGTTTTTAGGCTGAGGATAATTAATTTGTCATCATCAGCTTTAATGTACTCCCAAATATCCGATTGCAAATTCCACGAGAATAGTGTTATCAAACTGCTCAATGAAAACAACAGTGTAACTCTGTGAGATGAATTCACAGAAAGTTTCTTTCTCAG
>NW_016828876.1:0-1426 GCF_001698545.2 Rhinopithecus bieti | reverse complement strand
CAAGTGATTCTCCTGCCTCAGCCTCCTGAGTAGCTGGGATTACAGGCATGCACCACCACGCCCAGCTAATTCTGTATTTTTAGTAGAGATGAGGCTTCTCCATGTTGGTCAGGCTGGTCTCGAACTCCCAACCTCAGGTGATCCGCCCACTTCCCAAAGTCCTGGGATTACAGGCGTGAGCCACCACGCCCGGCTTGAACTGCTTTATGAATAGTTCTGTTGCGACTGCACCTCTCCAAGTGGAGCTAGTTATGTATTCAAAAACATTTAATACATGCAATTTGTAAGTCACTGTGGAAGGTGCTTTGGAAACTGCAGAGATCATGAATGAGACATAGTCCAGGAGAAAAGAGGTTATCTATCTACCAGAAGAAACTGATATATACCATAAAGGAGCCAAAGGTAAATAAGTGTTGGAAATTCACAGAAAGAGAATGATTTTTGAGGAAATAAGGATATAAGAAGCAAAGGGACCCTTTAGGAGACTATTTTATTGGTTCAGCCAAAAGATTCTCAGTGCTTGAATTAGGACAGAGGCAGTGGAGACAGAGGGGGAGAAGGTTATTAGAGCTATTGCAGAAGCTGAAATTGCTGAATAATTGTGAAAAATAAGGAGAGAGGGGAATACCAAATGAAGCCCAAGTTTCTGTCTTGGTTAGCAAGTGCATGGTGGAGCTATTTGCCCAGATAGGGAGTTCAAGAGGAGGAACAACTTGACAAGATTAGGAGACAGAAAGAGATGTCAATGTACTCATCCATCCCCCTCTGTGGATTACAGCTGAGCTGTGGCCATGTTCCTCAACATAAGGGCCTGCACTGGTCAGGCCTGGGGAGGTGAGAACTCTCCACTAGAGAGTCTCTCTTAACCTATTCTGGTTTGACCCTGCCCAATTAAAACTAAAAGATGAAAAGACCTCTCTACTACTGAGAACCCCTAAGAGCTTCACCATCTCGACCTTAATTCGCCCACACCTTTATGTATCCCTTTAACTCTTCTCAATGGCCCTATTTGAGTGTGCCACCTATTTCCTGCCAGGACTGTAACACATCATATTTATGTATTTTTAAATGAAGTATGTATGTATAACTGTATATGTATAGGAAAGATCTGGAAAGACGCACATCAAACTGTTAGTAATAGTGACCACCTGGTAACGGGGACAAGGGAGGAGGAACAAAGGAAAAGAGGGCTTCTCTTATTTTATAACATTTGAATTCCTTAAACAAAAGGCTTGTACTACTTTTTTGTTGTTGTTGCCCAGGCTGGAGTGCCAAGGCGCGATCTCGGCTCACCGCAACCTCCGCTTCCCGGGTTCAAGCGATTCTCCTGTCCCAGCCTCCTGAGTAGCTGGGATTACAGACATGTGCCACCACGCCCAACTAATTTTGTATTTTTAGTAGAGATGGGGTTTTTCCATGTTGGTCA
>NW_016828875.1:5746-6729 GCF_001698545.2 Rhinopithecus bieti | reverse complement strand
TGACATTATAAATGGAATCCCCGTTCCATAATTATAATCATCATTAAAATCTGCTTCATAATAATAATGACAGATTACATCCTGTCATTTTATAATACATCACGCACCATACTTTAAGTGCATTATCTTATTCAACTTTTACAAGAATCTTATGAAACAGGTAGGTAGTTTATTAACACCATTTTACAGATGAGAACATTGAGTTTCACAGCTTGCAAAATTTGCTCAAGTCTATTCATGCAGAATAAGAAGCAGAGCTTAAATTCTAACACAGGGCTGTTTATTCTTAAACCTCTGCTTATAATAATGCCACATCATGCTGCCACCTGAACAGCAGTGACTCTAAGTGATAGTATCCTCTCTATGTTGCTAGCTTGGGAATAAACTGTAATTTGCTTATTCTCTTGGACACTTGCAGGAGCACTTCATTTTTAATTTTGTTTTTAAATTCTTAGCAGTGGATGACAGTGTGCTGGAAAAAATTTAGGAGAACACTGCCAGGATGCTTTGGTAATATACAAAATCTTCTTCTATCCCCATTCCTCCCTCCTTGGCATACATTCATCTGAATTATTGAGCATGATTTAAATAGTGGCTCCACATCTTCCCTCTGATTTTCTTTTTACACATATAAGATGTTAATAATTATACCTTCCTCAGAGTGAGTATTAAATGACACGATACTAGGTGGAGGCTGAGAGTGGTTACCTCCCTTGCTTATGTCCTTATCAGTCCTAAGAGGAAGACTGAATATGAAACATGTCGAAGGACCCCAACTTTCCTTGAAGATAGTGGTTTTGAAATATTTAGTGCTTATGACACACTTCCAAAAAGGCTAGAGTTTTGAGTGGCACACTTAAAAGACATCAAATATGAATACAAGTACCATAAAAACAAATGCTTAAAGAATGACAGTTTTCAACTTAATAGTATATAATGCTCTCTCTCTCTCTCTCCCCTCATATATACATATATACATATAT
>NW_016828875.1:0-4308 GCF_001698545.2 Rhinopithecus bieti | reverse complement strand
CACACATTACCATATCAAAGATTCCAATGGGTCCTGTGAATAAAAGTTAAAAATATAACTAACATGTTTTTCTTGATTGAACAGTTTCACAATTGATTTGTTTATGGAACCCTCATTGTTTTCTAGAATACTCATTAATATTTCAATAAGCAATAAGTCATTCTGTTTCAATTCTCTTGTCTAAAATATATGGTCTGTAGTATTTTAAAGGCCAAGTATGGTGACACATTTCATTTCACTTGACCTATAAAGATAACCCTGTGAAATTAATATTATTAACATACCTGATTTACACTTTAGGGAACTAAAGATAGCGGAGGCTAACAAGCTCCTAGTTATACAGCTGCTGACTGGCAGAGCCAAGAATTGAATTCAAGTCTTCTTTGTCTAAGTCAAATAAGTTTTTAATGAAGTCTTCAACAAATTATGAGTCTATGAGCTGTGTGACTTTGAGTTATTTTTTTTTTCCATTTCTGAGTCTATTTTCCTTCCCAAATGAGCAGGTAGGATTATATAATTTCTAAAGGCTTTGTGGAATCTTAGATTTTAATTTTCAATCATAAGTATCTCAGGTCAAATTGATATTTTTTTTTCAAAAGTCTAGATTACCAAAACTAAGGAAGGTGAAAATGCTTGTAAATACGGTGGTATTTTAGCCACAAGTGTCATTTAGGGTCTGAGACTTCTAGGACAAAGAAATTTCTGAATTTGAGCTCTCAGATAAGCTAGCTGGAGAAAATTTCATGCCACTCTTACCATTCTCATCTAGCTAGTATCTCAACAAATGATAGCAAAAACTGTTCTGTCAAAGAAGCTTGATGGGCTTCTCTAGCTACTGAATTGACCTGGATGCGTGGGTAGCTCCCCAAATGTTAATGTCCCTGCCTATTTCCTAGAACCAGGCAACCTAGTCTACTAGAAAAACCTAGGCAAGTAATTAGTGGGAATTAAACTATCCTGGCTTAAGGAGGTACACTACTGTTTCTTTCCTATGGTCAGTGAGAAAGACCCATGGGAGACTGTTGGCAGAGAACCTGTTTCACCCTGCCAGAATAGAGCTCATTTTTTGGTCTATGCATAGAGCAGCTGGAGTATTCAGGAGTCAAAGTGAAGTTGACTTAGCCTCTCAAAGTCAAATGTACCTTGACTCCTGAATCCTTCAGCTCCTCTTTAGAGCCCATATTTCCATCATCCACATGTAAGGCTTTGGCTTTCAGTTCAGTCTGAGGAATTCTTAGCAGGTTGTAGGTTCTTGACACTTCAGTGTTCTAAGCACAAGAAGGGAGCTTACAGCTCTATTGTAACTTCCCACCTAACGCAGGAATCACTTCTGTAACATTCTAGTCAGGTTATCCTGAAACAGAATCTTCCTTACTTCCTCCCTCCCACCTTCCTTCTTCCTGTACTCTCTCTCTCTGTTTTTTTTTTTTTTTTTAACTCTTTCTCTCTCCCTTTTCCTCCTTTCAACTCTTTCTTCTTTCCTTCAATTCTTCTTTTCACTCAGTTGTTATACCAAAATTTGGAATGCCTATGTACAGACACTGACCCTGGAGATACAAAGTCAAAAGAGGCCAAAGTACCTTTAAGTATCAGAAAGTCTGATATCTGAAGCTAAGCTTTCTACTTGTTTCCTGGGCTCCAACCCCTTCCACCTTCCCAGTGGCCTCACTCTAGTAATTATTATGCCCTTTCATAGACGTCTTCATACTCTATCATCATAGATTCCTACTCATTGGTCTTGAGGCATGCTCAAGACTTCCATCTTTAAAAAATCTCTGCATCCTATGTCTCACTACAGCTATTGCCCTCTCTCCTTCTCTTCACAGCTAAACTTCATGAAAGAGTTAACTATAGTTACTATCTCTTTTTTTTTTTTCTTCCCACTCACTTTCAACCCACTTCTGAGATCTATTCACATCACTCCATTGACACTGCCTTCACTAAGTGGAACAATGATTTCCCTTTCAGTCTAGCCAATGGACTTTGTCCATCTTATTCAAATGTTTTCCCAGTACCTAGAAGAGTGTCTGTAACAAAGTCTGTACCCAATAAATATTTGTGGAATTAATGCGTGATGTTTTTTCAGGCCTTAATTTGCCAAATTCTTGCATGATCTGAACAGTTTACCATGCAACATTTCCTTTCACTGGCTTCTGTGACACTATATTCTGGACATTTTCCTCTTACCTCCCAACTTCTCCTTCCAATCTCCAATAATAGTGATTCCTCTTCTACTAATCTTTAAAATGTACAGTTTGGACCCTTCTTTATGCATTCTTCTGTACTGACACATTCTCAATAGTTACTTCATCCATGGCTATGGCCTTTACATGATGACTTCTCTTCAATCTTTTCCTCAAGCTCAGACCTTTGTCTTAAATTTCAAACCAGTATATCTACCTGCCTACTAGACATGGCCACTGGATGTCCTACAGTCACCTCAAACTCAGCATGTTCAAAATTGGACTCTTACAACCCATAATCCCCCAAAATTAGTCTGTACCTTCTCTAGTGCCCTTGGTTCAACAAATACCACCGCTATCCTCCCAGTTGCTCAAGCCAGAAATCTGGATATTCATTGCACTTAAAATTAATTTCAAATACTACCTCATCCAGGAGATCATGATCAACATTAACACTGATGAATCATGTTAATAGCATATCTTTAGTGTGATGCATTGAAAACAACACTTTATGTCTTGGTCTTCCTCACCAAAACGCATAACATAAAGCCTAGTTATAATAAAAACACCAAAGAAATTCCAATAAAGGTGCATTCTGCAAAATGCTTGACAGCATTCCTCATAACTATCAAGGTCATCAAAACAAGTCTCAGACAACTGTCACAGCCTCTTAGCTAATGAGCCTAAGGAGACATGACAACTAAATAGCTCTTGTGTCTGGACCTGAAATTTGCTCCCTGCCTTTTTTTTTACCTAGAAAACTTATACTCATTTTTCGGGCCTCAGCTTTAATGTCACTACTTCAAGAAAACCTTTCTTGATTCCACAGGCTAAGTTAAATTTCCTTATTCTTTGCTCTCAAGCATCACCACATGATTTTTCTCAGAGAAGACTCCTTAATTCCTATAATGGTTTGCTTAGTGTACATATCTCTCTACTAGACTGTAAGTGCCTTGCAAATGAGGACCTATCACTAACTGCTGTATCTCCGGGATATCAAACACAGGCTGGAAAACTGGCATACAGGCCAAATCTGTCCACCACATTTTTGAAAATAACATTTTATTGGAACACAAACGTGTTCATTTATTTATGTATTGTCTATGGCTGCTGCTTTCACACTATAACAATAAAATTGGGTAATTTAAACAGAGATGTATAGCCCACAAAGTTTAAAATATATACAATGTAGCTCTTTACAGAAAATGTTTGCTCATCACCGGCCTAGAGCGGTGCCTAGTACATGCTGGGCCATCATTAAATATTTACCAATTAGTTAATTAGTAAATTTGCCTCAATAGAATAAAATACATGTTTGTTGAGTCTTTTGATTATTTTTAATTAATCTTGAGTTTTAGATAGAATTACCACCTCCTCAACTACAGAGGGATTTCTTCAAAGGCAGGATTGGATTGGTTTTTCTTTTTGGATTCCTCACAATTCTTAGTTCTGGGATTTCTAAGAGAACTGCTGTCACAGTGTCCCCTCCCATTGTTCAAGCCCTCCATCACACCAGCCCACTTAACAGCAGCAAGATAATGGCTAACATTAAACACTTTGGCTCATTCTCTTCAACAGACAAAACCAAATAAACTTATACTGTGGACAAACTTCCTAGGTAGAAATATCTGCCATCAGAAGAAATAGTGGAGCCCTGAAAATATAGCACTCTCAGATGAAAACAAACAAACAGAAAATTGCTTAAGGACAAAGAGAGCCTGACATAGAAGAAAATGGGTCCTGTGCCCATCTGGTCATTAACTAGATATCTAAAGCCAGACAAGTCACTCAACCTCTCTGAACTTCAGTTTTCCCACATGCAAAATGATAGACAGGACTTAATTTGTAAGTCTTTCACTATAACCATGCTGGTACTAAAGAAAATTTTAAGGCCTACTTCTGAGAAGCCTAATGGCAGCTCCGAGTAATGACTGTGCTCAACTCAGTGAACCGCAAGTTCCCCTGTGCAACCCACATATGTCTTTGACTAATACAAGGGGCAACACAACTTAGTTATTGCTTAATAAATTCTGTTTATTTTAAAGACAAATGTTTTTTTTTTTTTAATTTTTTTCATTCCTTCTTAGTTTGCATTGTTGTTATTTTCTAGCATTTTTTTTTAATC
>NW_016828874.1:0-1115 GCF_001698545.2 Rhinopithecus bieti | reverse complement strand
GAGAAGCTCTCTGAGAAATTGCTTTGTGATGTGTGAATTCATCTCACAGAGTTACAACATCCTTTTATTGAGCAGTTTGATAACACTGTTTTGGGAATCTGAGAAGGGATATTTTGGATGGCTTTGGAGCCTATAGTGAAAAAAGAAATATCCTCAGATAAAAACTTGAAAGAAGCTTTCTGAGAAACTGCTTTTTGATGTGTGAATTCATCTCACAGAGTTACACCATTATTTTCATTGAGCAGTTTGTTACCACTGTTTTCGTGGAATCTGCAAAGCCATATTTGGGAACGCATTGAGGCCTATGGTGAAAAAGGAAGTGTCCTCCAATAATAACCAATCAGAAGCTTTCTGAGAAACTGCTTTGTGATGTGTGAATTCATCTCACAGAGTTACACCCTTATTTTCATTGAGTAGTTTGATAACACTGTTTTCCTGGAATATACAATGGGATATTTGTGAGTGCATTGAAGCCTATAGTGTCAAAGGAAATATCCTTAGACAAAACTAGAAAGAAGCTTTGTGATGTGTGAATTCATCCCCCAGGGTTACACTTTTCTTTTCATTGAGCAGTTTAGTAGTACTGTTTTTGTGGAATCTGTGAAAGGATATTTGGGGCCCATTGAGGCCTATAGTAAAAAATGAAATATCCTCAGATAAAAACTAGGAAGACGATTTCTGAGAAACTGCTTTGTTATGCATGAAAACATCTTACAGAGTTAAACCTTTCTTTTCATTGTGCTGGTTGATAACACTGGTTTCGTGGAATCTTCAATGGGATATCTGGGAGTGCATTGAATCCTATGGTGACACAGGGCAGATACGCAGATAAACACAAAATGAATCTTCCTGAGAATCTCCTTTGTGATGTGTGCATTCATCTAACAGTAATACATGAAAATTTTTGTGGAGCAGTTTGTTAAGTCTTTTTTTGTGGAATCTGGAATAGGATATTTAGAAACACATTGAAGCCTATGGTGACAAAAGAAATATCCTTAGATAAAAACCAAAAAGAAGAGTTTTGAGAAACTGCTTTGTGATTCTTGATTTCATCTCACAGATTTACACCTTTTATTCATGGATCCGTTTGCTAACACTTTTTTCATGGAATCTGC
>NW_016828873.1:1261231-1268620 GCF_001698545.2 Rhinopithecus bieti | reverse complement strand
GACAGAAAACCAAACACTGCATGTTCTCACTCGTAGGTGGGAACTGAACAATGGGAACACTTGGACACAGGGTGGGGAACATCACACACCAGGCCCCCCACAGGGAGGGGGGAGGGATAGCATTAGGAGTTATACCTAATGTAAATGACGAGTTAACGGGTGCAGCACACCAACATGGCACATATATACATATGTAACAAACCTGCAGGTTGTGCACATGTATCCTAGAACTTAAAGTATAATAATAATAAAAAGAAAGAAAAAAATTAGTCTTTGAAAACAATTTCTACTTTTGGTGTTTTGCCAAAGAGCTACTAAACTCAGGGAAAATCAGAAGTTAGTGTTTTCAATATATTTCTGATAAAATTGCTTTATTAAAATTACATCTTCAATGTATGTAGAAACTTCATTTAGTTGAATTATACTGATACCATTGTCTTAAATGTTTGATAGAATTCACCCATGAAGTTACCTAGGCCCAAAGGTTTCTTTGTGGGAAGGATTTTAATTATGAATTCAAAATCTTAAGCAGATAAATGATTAATCAGACTTTTGGATTCTCCTTGTGTCAGTTTTGGTAATTTTCAAGGAATTTGAAATTTAAACAAAATTAAGGAATTTTATTTAATTATAAAAGGTATTGGCACAAGACCATTCATAATATTTATCTTTTTAATTTTTGTAAGATCTGCAGTGTTAAGCCCCTTTTCTTCTAATATTAATAATTCACATATCACCTCTCTTTTTTATTAGTCTTGTTTAGGAGTTTATCGATTTCATTGGTATTTTCTGAGAGCCGATACAGTATTTTGTTGATGTCTCCATTTTCTGTTTTCATTGATTTCTGCTGTCGTCGCCGCTGCCACCTCCTTTTTCTTTCTTCTTCTTCTCTTCCTCCTCCTCCTCCTTCTCCCCTCCTCCCTCCTCCTCCTGCTCCTCCTCCTTCTTCTTCTCTCTCTCCCCTCTCTTCTCTTCTCTTCTCTTCTCTTCTCTTCTCTTCTCTTCTCTTCTCTTCTCTTCTCTTCTCTTCTCTTCTCTTCTCTTCTCTTCTCTTTTTTCTCTCTCTCTGTCTCTCTCTTCCTCTCTCTCTGTCTCTCTCTCTCTCTCTCTGTCTCTGTCTCTCTCTCTCTCTCTCTCTCTCTGTCTCGCTGGAGTGTAGTGGTGTGATTTCGGCTCACTGCAACCTCCGCCCTCCGGGTTCAAGTGATTTTCCTGACTCAGCCTCCTGAGTAGCTGGGATTAGAGGCGCATGCTACCACATCGGGCTAATTTTTGTATTTTTAGTAGAGACAAGATTACACCATGTTGACCAGGCTGGTCTCCAACCCTGACCTCAAGTGATCTACCGGCCTCGGCCTCCCAAAGTGCTGGGTTTACAGGTGTGAGCCACTGCGCCTGGCCAACATTTATTATTTTCTTCTACTTTTGATTTAATTTTTTCCTAGCTTCTTAATGTGGAAGATTAGAGTGTTAATTTTTAAACCTTTCTTTTTCTAATGTAATCACAAATGTGTAAATTGACTTTTAAGCAATGTTTTAGCTGTGTCCTACAACTTTGGATATATTCTGTTTTCATTGTTATGTACTTGAAAATATTTTCTAGTTTCACTTGTCACTTTTTTCTTGATCCATAGGTTATTTAGAAATGAGGTGCTTAATTTCCAGACATTTGAGATTCTTTTGTGATATATTTTTATTATTTATTTTTAATTTGATTTAGGTCAGAGAACATACTCTGTATGACTTCAGTCCTTGGAAATGTGAGATTTGTTTTATGGCCCATGAGATGGTCTATCTTGGTTAAAATTCAGTGTGCACTTATATAGAATGTATATTCTACGGTTGTTGGATGTATTGTTTAAATGCCAATTAGATAAAGTTGATTGATAGTGTTTTTCAAATCTTTTATGTGTTTTTTTTTTTGGATCTGTTTCTTTCACTTACTGGGGGAAGAGTGTTAAATTCTCCAACTATAATTGTGGATTTCTTGGTTTCCTCTTTTAGTGCTGTCAGGTTTTGCTTCATGTATTTTGAAGCTCTGTTGCAATAAGCGTACACATTTACAACTATTATATCTTCTTTATGAACTAACCATTTTAACATATGAAATTTCTCTCTGTCTCTGTCTCTTTTTCTCTGACAGAGAGAAATTTCATATGTTAAAAGGGTTAGTTCAAAAGGTTGTTTCTTTATTGTGGTTTTCAGAAATTTGCTTGTAATGCTTTTTGTCTTTAAGTTTACTTTTATATGAATAGAACTGCTCTAGCTTCCTCTTGATTAGTGTTTGCATGAAATTCTTTTTCCAGTCTGTTTTCTAAATTGTCTATGTCTAAACTATGTCTATATTTATATCTATCTATCTGACTACTTACCTACCAGCCTACCAAACTACCTATCTCTTTATCTATCTATCTATCTATCTATCTATCTATCTATCTATCTATCTATCTATGCTTTTCTATCCAGTCTGACAGTCATTGCCTTTAATTAGAATGTTTGACACGTTTGTATTAAGTGTAATTATTGATGTGGTTAGGTTTAAATTCATTATCTTATTTGTTTTATAGTTGTACTTTTGGTTTTTGTTTCGATTGTTGTTTCCTTTTTGCTTCCTTCTTGTCTTCTAGATTAATGTATTTTTCTTTTTTTAGTATTTTATGCTTTTCTCTTCTCTTGGCTTTGTTTTTAGTAGCTCTAAGGATTACATTGTATTTCATGATTATATGATCATATCTAATGTGGTCATATCTACAGTGAATTAAAATTATACCACTGTGAGTATAAGAGCCTTCCCAGAGTTCACTTATATTTTACTCCTTTCCTTCCTTTGTGCTATTGCTGTCATACACTATTTTTTCTATATGAAAGAAAATCCTGGTCAAGCATGGTGGCTCACGCCTGTAGTCTCAGCAGTTTGGGAAGCTGAGGTGGGAGGATTGCTTGATACCAGGAGTTCGAGACCAGCCTGGCCAAAATAGCGAGACCTCATCTCAACAAAACATAAAAAAATTAGCTGGGTGTGGTGGTGTGGACCTGTAGTCCCAGCTACTCCAGAGGCTTAGGGGAAGGATTACTTGAGCCCAGGAGCTCCAGGCTGCAGTGGGCCATGATGGTGCTACTGCATTCCAGCCTGGGCGACAGAGCAAGATCTTGTCTCAAAAACAAAACAAAACAAAACAAACAAAGAAAAAACTTCACCATAAATTGAAACTGTTAAATAAGAGAATCCCCATAATAAATTATTTTTGTTTAGACAGTTTCTTTTTAAAAAAGTTAAGAAATGGAAAAAAAACTTATGTACCTACTATTTACCATTCCTTGCATTCTTCCTTTATGTAAATTTGAAGTATGATCTGGCATTATTTTCTTTTAGCCTGAAATATTAATTGTACATCAAGTCTGCTGGTGACATATTCTCTCAGGTTTTATCTGAAAATGTCTTTATTATATCTTAATTTTTGAAGGATAATTTACTTGGGAATAGATTTCTAGTTTTTTTCTTTCAGCATTTTAATAATGTTCTGTTGTCTTCTGGCTTGCATAGTTTTGATGATACCTAAGCAGACGTTTTTAATCATTATCTATATGATATCTTTTTTTTTTCCTTTGTCTGCTTTTAAGGTTTTCCCTTTTTATCGTGGTTTTCAGAAATTTGGTTGTTATGTGCTAGGTTTAGTTTTCTTTGTATGTATCCTGCCTGGGACTTTTGAACTTCTTGGGTCTATAAATTTTATCTATATATGTACATACATATATTCAGAAAAGTTTTGAACATTATTTTATTGAAACTGTTTTTCTGTTTATCCTCCTTTATTCTTTTTCCCTTGGGGACACAGTTCATGTGTGTTAGACTGATATTGTTTCATGAGTCACAGGGACTCTGTTTTATTTTTCTCAGTGTTTTTTCTTTCTGTGCCTCAGTTTGTACAGTTTCAATTATTCTGTACTTAGGTTCTCTAATCTTTTAGTCTGCAGTATCCAATCTGCTGTTAAGCCCATATAGTGAATGTTTTTGTCTCAAATAATGTATTTTTTCAGTTCTAGATTTTGAATCTTTTAATAGATTCTATTTTCTACTGAGGATCTCTATCTGTTAATTCATTCTATCTTTTCCTTTAAATACTTAGATGTAGTTTTAATAGCTTGTTTTAATTTCTTGTTTTGCTGTAACAAATTACTGCAAACATAGTGGCTTAAAATAATATAAATTTATTATCTTACAGTTTTGGAAAGGAGAAGCCTGAAATGGTACTCACTGAGCAAAAGCCAAGATGTCAGCAGGGCTGTGTTTCTTTCTGTAAGCTCTAGGAGAGTATTTTCTTTCCTTTTGCAGCTTCGAAGGGGCTGCCTTCCTTCTGTGGCTCTTGGCCTCTTTCCGTCTTCAAAGCCCACAATAGCCGATGAGTCTTTTTCCTAGTTTATCACTCTGATGCTGATACTTCTGCTTTGTCTTCAGCATTTAAGGATCTTTGTGATTGTACCACTTGGATAATCTATGATATGCTCCCTATTTTAAGGTCAGCTGATTGGCAACCTTAACTGCATCTGCAATCTTAATTCTCCTATGTTATGTAATACAGTCACAGGTTCTAGGCATCAGGATATAGATATCTTTGAGGGGTCACTGTTCTGCCTACTGCATAAATCTTTTTAAAAATTCTTGTTTGGTAATTCTAATATCTGTTTCGTTTTCGATTTGTTTCTGTTTACTTTTCATGCCACCCCCACCCCACCCCACCCCTACTTCCCTGATATTTAATTGGTTCCTTGCGTGTCTGATAATTTTTTGTTATATGCTAAATATTTTGGGTATCATATTATTGACAGTTTGAAATTTATCTTTTTTAAACTAAGCATTGCATTTTGTTTCAGTGGGCAATCAAATTTTTGGTGGACCAATTAGATCTTTTCAAGGTTTGTTTTCAATCTTTGGGTGGGTCTAGAGTATTTTACCTCTAAGGCTAACGTAGTCTTACTCCTAAGGTGTGTGTCAACAACGGTGTAGAGTTTGAAATTTTATTCTATTTACGTGCTAACTGGTTAGCTTCTTATGGTTTCATTGATGCTATCAGAAGACATGAGTTTCCACGATCAGAGATAGAGGACTTTATTATTCATGGCACAGGTGACATGAGCATCAATAATTTGTGTCAGTTTTCCTTGCCCCTGAATTACAGGAGTGGGGTGTGAATGCACCCAGGTGGTTGCCTGCAAATGCAGTTGAATGTGTTATAGAAGAGGAATCCTGAGTTTAGGAAACCCAAGTAGCATATAGTGTGCAGTAAGCATGCCTGCTTTTTGCTGTTGGAGGCAGATACTTTAGGGAAATCTTGTTTTATTACACTTTGCTTTGTTGTGCTTTGCAGGTATTGCGTTTTTTAAAAAACTGACGATTTGTAGCAGTCCTGCCTTGAGCAAGTCTACTGGTGCCTTTTTTTTTTTTTTAACAGCATGTGCTCACTTTGTGTCTCTGTGTCTCATTTTGGTAACTCTCCCAATATTTAAAACATTTTTGGACGGCGTTTTAAGATGGCCGCCAGGTGACTGCTTTCTGACAGAAGAAAAGATGTGGAGTGGGCTGCTACCTCCTGGCCTAAATGAAAGTGATGTTGAGTGAAACTCTGAAGATGAAGCTACATTGGAGGACTCTGGACTGAACTTACAAGAAGATAAAGAGGATGGGAGTATCAGAAAAACAGAAATCATAGATTCTCGATAGATGAACCCAAAACTGAAACAGAGTCGAATGTAATGCCTATGAAGAGTGTCCTTCTGGAATTCCCCTAGACATGTAGAATAAATTTCAAGAATTACATAAAAAACATTCTGAGCAGAAAAGCGCAACCTCAAGATTCAGAGGGGAAAAAAAAACGCTCCAGAAAAGATAAACTGAGGAGTGAAAAAGATTCTCACAGTGAACAGTCCTCAAATGAAACCCAGTGGAAGGAGCTTACTCAGTATTTTGGAGTCAGTGATAGATTTGACCCCCATGTTAAAGGGAAAAAAGTTGAGAAATCAGGCCTTGAAGAAAGGATAGACCAGTCTTTGGAGGAGTGGAATATTGAGAAGACTGAGGAACTCAGAAACCAGCTAGCTACTTGAGAGCTTGGTGTAAAAATTGCCAAAGCAGTTGCCTGCCACAACTTTGTAAAAGCCAAAAAGGAAGTTGAAAATTCACAGGCTGCCCGAAAAAAGAAGAAACTTGCATGGAGGTTTGAAGCAAAGAAGAGATGGGAAACCAAAAGCGACATGGGATATGCGTAACTTGCAAGAGTGCTTCAAGACATTTGTAGACTCAAATGCTCAATTTACTGAGAACGTTTTCCTGCCTACATTAAATATGTCAGAAAATTGATAGCGCTAGAACAAGAAATAAGCATAAAATTTGGGAGTTTGATTATCAGCTCTTTTCAGTCTTTCTCTAAGGACTTTGTCCTATTGAAGTGAATAAAATGGAACATTCTTATATTTGTATAAGGGGAAATGTAAGAAAAAATACAGAAAAATAGGATAGAATTTTGTTTATTTATTTGTATAGACCCATGGTGTAAAATCAGTTTGGCTGTGTTTCATTTATTTGGTTTAGCATAGCCAGTGAGCTTCTCGTTCTTTTTTTTTTTTTTTTTTTTCTTTTTTTTTTTTTTTTTTTTTTTTTTTTTTTTTTTTTTTTTTTATTGAGACATAGTCTCTGTCACCCAGGCTAGAGTGCAGTAGCATGATCTTGGCTCACTACAACCATTGCCTTCTGGGTTCAAGTGATTCTCATGCCTCACTCTCCTGAGTAGCTGGGATTACAGGCAAGTGCCACCACACCCAGCTAATTTCTTTTTGTATTTTTAGTAGAGACAGGTTTTGCTGTGTTGGTTAGGTTGGTCTTGAACTCCTGTCCTCATATGATCCATCTGCCTTGGCCTCTCAAAGTTCTAGCATTACAGGCATGAGCAACCATGCTGACCTTGTACTTTCTTATCTGTTCCCAGTGTAACTACATGTTTACTGGAACTGTGTTTTTAAGACTGACAGTTGTTTATAATGGATTAGTCGTAAGTGCCAAAAAGTTTCACTTGACACTGTCTTTACAAATGACTTGAGCTTAATGTTATAAAAGGAGTTACTAATTTTTTATTGGAGGCAGTAGACTTGATATTTCAGAATTGCATAGTAAAAGCAATTTACTAATTTTTTTGTACTTTCAGATAAACTATTACAATAAAGAAAGGGGCAGAATGTAGTATTTGGAAGATGATTTAAATTCAGCAATGCCTAAAAATGGCTTCCAAAGTATCTTTCTCAGCCATATCATTCTTTAAATTATGAGATGGTTCTTAGAAGTGAAAATGGTGTAATTGTATTAAGCAGACGGTTATAACTCAAAATAATATAACTTTG
>NW_016828873.1:1255975-1259772 GCF_001698545.2 Rhinopithecus bieti | reverse complement strand
TTTTTTTTTTTTTTTTTTTTTTTGTATTTCTAGTAGAGACGGAGTTTTGCTGTGTTGGTCAGGCTGGTCTTGAACTCCTGGCCTCATGATTCACCTGCCTCTGCCTCCCAAAGTTCTGGGATTACAGGCATGAGCTACCATGCTGGCCTTGTATTTTCTTATCTGTACCCAGTGTAACTACACATTTACTCGAACTGTGTTTTTAAGATTGACAGTTGTTTATAATGGATTAGCCGTAAGTGCCAAAAAGTCTCAGTTGATATTATCTTTACAAATAACTTGACCTTAATGTTATAAAAGTAGTTACTATTTTTTTATTGGAGGCAGACTTGATATTTCAGAATTGCATAGTAAAAGCAATTTACTAATTTTTTTGTACTTTCAGATAAACTATTACAATAAAGAAAGGGGCAGAATGTAGTATTTGGAAGATGATTTAAATTCAGCAATGCCTAAAATGTCTTCCTAAGTATCTTTCTCAGCCATATCATTCTTTAAATTATGAGATGGTTCTTAGAAGTGAAAATGGTGTAATTGTATTAAGCAGACGGTTATAACTCAAAATAATATAACTTTGAACCTTCTAAAAATTTTCACTATTATTATATATTATGTATATATAAAATAAGGTGATCTGTTATCAGTGATCTTTGATGTTATTGTTGTAATTGTTTTGCAGTACCATAAACCATGCCCATATAAGATGGCAAACTTAATTGATAAATGTATGTATTCTAACAAGAGAGATGGGGCACCACAGACCAGCTGTTGCCCCATCTCTCTTCCTCTCCTGAGGCTTACTATTCCCTGAGACACAACAACGTTGAAGTTAGGCCAGTTAATAACCCCACAATGGCCTCTAAGTGTCCAAGTGAAAGGAAGACTCACATGTATTTCACTTGAAATATAATACTGGAAATGATAAAGCTTAGTGAGGAAGGCATTTAAAAACCTGAGATAGGCTGAAAGCCAGGCCTTTTGCACCCAACTAACTGTTTGTGACAGGTTGTGAATGCAAAGGGAAAGTTATTGAAGGAAATGAAAAGTGCTACTCCAGTGCACACGCAAATGATAAGCAAAGCACCCTTATTGCTGAAGTGGAGAAAGTTTTAGTGGTCTGGATGGAGGATCAAACCATCCACAACATTGCTTTAAGTCACAGCCTAATCCAGAGCAAGGTCTTACCTCTCTTCAGAAATTCTGGGAAGGCTAAGAGAGATGTAGAAGCTGCAGAAGAAAAATTTGAAGCTAGCAGAGGTTGGTTCATGAGATAAGGAAAGAAGCCATCTCTGTAACATGAAAGTGTGTATGGTGAAGCAGCAAGTGCTGATGTAGGAGCTGCAGCAAGTTATCCAGGAGATCTAGCTGAGATCATTGATGAGGGTGGCTACATTAAACAACTGATTTTCAGTGAAGATGAAACAGCCTTATATTAAAAGAAGATGCCATATAAGGCTTTCCTAGCTAGAAAGGTGAAGTCAGTTCTTGCCTTCTGAGTTTCAAAGTACAGGCTGACTCTTGTTATGGGCTAATGTAGCTAGTGACTTGAAGTTGAAGCCAGCGCTCATATATCAATTCAAAAATCCCAGGGCCCTTACAAATTATACGAAATCTACTCTGCCTGTGCTCTCTAAATGGAATAACAAAGCCTGGATGACAGCATATGTGTTTATAGCATGACTTATTGAATATTCTAGAGCCACTGTTGAGACCTACTGCTTAGAAAAAAAGATTTCTTTTAGAGTATTGTTGCTCACTGACAATGTACCTGTTCACCCAAGAGCTCTGATGGAGATATACAAGAAGACAAAAGTTTTAATGCTTGCTAACACAACATCCATTCTGTAGCCCACGGATCAAAGAATAATTTTGACTTTCAAGTTTTATATCATTAAGTCTAAATGTAAGAAATACTTTCTGGAAGGCTATAGATGCCCTAGGTACTGATTCCTCTGATGGATCTTGGCAGAGTACGGTGAATGGAAAGGATTCATCATTCTAGATGTGTTTAGGAATATTTCATGATTCATGGGAGGAGGTCAAAATATCAACATTAACAGAAGTTTGGAACAAATCGATTCCAACCTTCATGAATGACTTTGGAGGGGTTTAAGACTTCAGTGGAATAAGTAACGCAGGTGTGGTGGATATGTGTGAAGCTACCAACCTCTGCTAGCTTCAGAATTTTCTTCTGCAGCTTCCACATCTCTCTCAGCCTTCCCAGAATTGAAGAGAGGTAAGACCTTGCTCTGGATTAGGCTGTGAGTTAAAGCAATGTTGTGGATGGTTTGATCTTCCATCCAGACCACTAAAACTTTCTCCACCTCAGCAGGAGAGCTAGAATTAGAAGTAAATCCTGAATATGTGACCGAATTGCTGCTATCTTATGATGAAACTTTAATGTATGAGGAGTTGCTTCTTATGGATGAGCAAAGAACGTGGTTTCTTAAGATGGACTCTACTGGTGAAGATGCTCTGAACATTGTTGAGATGACAAACAAGGGTTTAGAATATTACATAAGCTTATATGATAAAGCAGGGAAGGGTTTGAGAGGATTGACTCCAATATTTTTTTTTGTGATGGGGTCTTGCTATGTTGCCCAGGCTGGCTTTGAACACCTGGGCTCAAGCTGTCCTACTGCTTCAGCCTCCCTGGTAGCTGGGACTTCAGGCCTGCACTACCATAACCAGCTGAGATTGACTCTAATTTTGAAAGATGTTCTACTGTGGATAAAATGCTATCAAACCACATCTTATGGTACAAAGAAATCTTTTGTGAAAGGAAGAATCAATTGATGTGGCAAAGTTAATTGTTGCCTTATTTTAAGAAATTCCACAGCCACCCTAGCCTTCAGCAGCCACCATGCTGATCAGTTAGCACCCATCAACATTGAGGCAGACCCTCCACCAACAAAAAGATTGCGACTTGCTGAAGGTTCAGAAGATTGTTAGCATTTTTTAAAAGCAATAACGTAATTTTAAATTAGGGTTTGTACATTCTTAAAGACATAATGCTATTGCACACTTAATAGACTGTAGTATAGTATGAACATAACTTTTATATGCACTAGGAAATCACAAAATTTGTGTGACTTGCTTTATTGTGATACTCATTTTATTGAGGTGATCTGGAACTGAACCTGCAATATCTTCAAGGTATATCTGTGTTTCTGTCTTCCAAGGCTATAAGGTAATGTGCTCTCTGCTTGGAGTGGAGACTATTTTCTAAGGGTGTTTGCTTTAATCTTGTTAATATCATGTTAATAGTTTAAAACTTTGTTAATGATTACTTCCCCTATTAATCAGTCATCCTGGAAAAGATAGTCTGGAATAAAACCCAGTCATCTATCTCTGCTGTAAAGAAGTGAAGAGAAGTGAGAGACCCCTGGAATTGTCTCCTAACAGTGTGACCTTTCTGAGGCATCTCAGTTGAATTCCTCACATGTTCATGGTTTTATCTGCTTGTTCTGTCTCTTGGTACTATGTGACCACCAGAGTCTTCATTCAGCTATTCACTGCCAGGCATCATCAGGAGTGTCACCCTGTACATGTGCAACCTAGTGTTTGGCCAAAGACTTAATATGACCCTTGTATGGATTTCTGATGTTCCTTGTATTTGATATTTTCTTTTTTTTTTTTTTTTAATTATACTTTAAGTTCTAGGGTACATGTGCATAACGTGCAGGTTTGTTACATATGTATACTTATGCCATGTTGGTGTGCTGCACCCATCAACTCGTCAGCACCCATCAATTCATCATTTATATCATGTATAACTCCCCAATGCAATCCCTCCC
>NW_016828873.1:1239763-1255710 GCF_001698545.2 Rhinopithecus bieti | reverse complement strand
CCCCCCTCCCCCCTTCCCATGATAGGCCCCAGTGCGTGATGTTCCCCTTCCCAGTGGCACAATCGGTTAGCGTGCGGTACTTATAAGACTGTATTTGATATTTTCTTCCACAAAGTTTGCTTCACCTCCAAACTTTTTTCTCTTTTTCCGCTGCTCAGCAAGACTGTAGTTCTTTGTGTGCTGCAGTTCTGAAAGTGCCTTCAGACAGAAAGTCAGGGAGATTGTAGTGCTCATTTTGTGTAATTTCTTTTTCCCAGAGACCACAGTCTTGCTTTTCCTATTGCTCAAATTTAAAAAATATTTATTTCAAATATTTTATACCGTTTTATTTTACTTTACATTGTTTATGGTGGGCCAGCTGGTTTGTGCCTGTTACTGCCTCATGACCAAAAGTGAAGTCTATCACTTTAATTTGCATTATTTATGAATATATAGTATTATGCCAGCTAGACTGCAAGATTGCTAAAGTCAGAGATGTTATCTTTTCTTCTTTTTAAGATTCTTTAAAGTGTTATGTAAGTAGGTACTCAGTAAATGCGTCTTGTTCCACAAAACACACAGTAGAAATATGAAACTGAAGTATAAAAATTCTGTCCCTTGATATTATTGTTATGGTAATGATGAGAATTAGGATGTTATATGACAGATTAGTTTGTGGTTATTTACCTCTAGGTAAATATATGCCTACAGTTGATAACATAAAACTTTTATGAACTGAGTTTTGAAAGAAAATATTACTAGAGAAATTGGATTGCTATATTAGATGGTATCGACTAAGACTTGAAATAGTGCCATTGTATTATATTTAATATTTCTCCTTGTAATGTAAATTTGTGTACTGATTTACAGATTGAAAGGGATTTTACATATATTATTTTAAATTAATTTCGATTTTCTCAACAACTCTCTATGTTAGGTTCAATAGCTATCCTCTATCCTCATTTTACTGAGCAAATTAAAGTTCAGTGAAGTTCTTTCATACTTAAGGTTCCAAAGTTATAAAGTGGAAGAGCTGAGACTGCAAATTGAATCTCTAAATGAAGTTTAATGTTCTTTCTGCCTTTCTGGATACCTATCATAGGTGTGGGTTGCCACGTTTATGTCAGTTTTTTTTTTTTTTTCACTTTTTGAGTGTATGTAGTTTATGCCCATTGTATTCATTCTGTGTATAGGATTATGAAGCTGAAATTTTAAATTCTTTACCTGGTGAAATTGTATAGATACCAATGTTGTAAGTTTTCTGCCTATTAAATATTTGAAACTACTTTTAAAAGTTTTTTTTAAATAGTAAATCTTTAGTAATGGCATAAAAGGTATGTTTTTGTGTTACTTTATAATTACTTTCGATGGTCAATTTGATAATTAGGTTCAAATGATCGTACAGAAATGTGTTAAAGATTGTATATTGACATTCTCACCATTAGGCTTGTTCTACTTTGAAGATTAATATTCTAACATTAGAATTTAAAAAGTATATTAATAGTTTAAAACTGCTTTAGTAATTATTTACTCTATAAATATGCATAAATAAGGATGGCATCATTCTAATCACTTTAAGCCCTTATTTGGGTAATATATCCTTGGTTGGGCTGAATTGGAAGTGATGATCTTTGGAATATGCACATGAATTAATTGGTTACTCTATCTTGGGATATGTCAGAAGCACTACTACTTCAGTGAGAGGACTTTTGCAGGAGATGTTATTTTTTACCAGCCAGTGGTGTTTTATCTTGATTTGAAGTAAGCAAGCTTTATCAACACAGAAGATAAGGATTTACTTGTCTTATCCTTTCTCTTTGTAGCCTAGAGAAATTCCAGAAAATAGTCTTTTTTTTGGTTAGGAAGAAAATATAGTCTTCATATGAAAAGCTTTGTATGCTTTTCTTATCAAAATACAGAAAGATTTTTATCTTTTGATCCACTAAATTTACTTATCAACATAGATATTAGCTTTGCTTTTCACTCCTTCCCTCAAAATTGTAGGACAGAAATTTGGAAGTCAGGAAAGCAAGTAAATGTGACAAATGCTTATTTATCTTGCAAAAGTGCTTTATAAGTATAGTCTTCAGCTTGTCCTTCATACCATTGATAAACTGGACTTTAAGAGAACTTATTAATGAAGGTGGCAATTTAGTTCTGCCTGAACCAGTAACTAGTTATACGATCTTGCATAAATCATTTTCCCTTTCTTGAATCAGGTTCCTTCAGGTAAACAAAAGCTATAGATTATCTGAAAGCCCTTGTAAAATGTAAACATTCTGTTGTTTTAACTGTATTATTGTTTAGTTCTTCAACTACATTATCAACTCACTGAAGCAAGGATTTCATCTTTCTTTTGATAGTTCTCAAAATATCTTGCACAGCACATTCGATATAGTAATAGAAATTTGTCTACAACCTCAATTCTCAAACCTTCTGAGACTCAGTCTTCCCCATATAGGGATCTCCTGCTCATAATTCCGTTTTTACTCATCCCTCTGCCTTTGCAAATTATTCAAATAAAAGACTTGCCAGGGACCCACAAGGCTCCATATAACTGGCTCAAATCTCCCTTGTTTACATTTCTAACCTCATCCTTCTCCATTTTTCTCCCTTGCTCTCTTAACTGCAGCCACACTGGCTTCTTGGTATTCCTGGAACAACATCAAGCATGCTCCTTCAAGGGTTTGCATTTTTTGTTTACTTCTAATACACTTTTCCAGGATATCTGCACAAGTAATTTCTTTACCCTTTTCAGGTTTTTGCTCATTGTCAATGAGTCTCACTTTAACCAACTTAACAGAATTAAAATTGCACACTCCTTCCTTTTGTGCTCATAGTTAGGTTGTATGCCTGCCCAGCCCCAAATCAAACACAAGTTCAGGGCTGTAGTGATTGTCTTTGCTGATGCAAAATCATATTTGATAGTGCAAAATTTTCGTAGGGGAACTGAAAGGAACTATTAAGAATATCTTAGCACATTATATATTCTAATTTAGAGGTAAAGATCTGATTTCTTAGAAATTGGTGGAAGCATTTTAAGACTCAATTATGTTTTATTAAGGTGAAATCATTTGCTTATTTTCCATCTGTATATCTTCTTTGATGAAATGTCTGTTCAGCTCTTTCTCTTATAGTTTCTTTATTGGGTTGGCTTCTTATTACTGAGTTTTGAAAGATTTTAATATATCCAGGATACAATGACTGTTGGATTTGCATTTTTTTCTGCCATCTGTATCTCGTCTTTTCATGCTTTTAACTAACATTGTCTTTCACAGAGAATAGTCCTTACTTTTGATCAGTTTATCAGTTTTGTTTTTATTTTCATTTAGAGTTCCTTTTGATTCTGCTTTGACTATTAGGTTATTTAGAAGTATGTTAATTAAGTTACAAATATTTGGGGATTTTCCTGTGATGTTTCTGGTATATTTTGATAATATAATTCCAGAGAATATCATGGTATGACTTGAATTCATTTTAAATCAGTTAGGACTTGCTTTGTGGTGTAGTATATGGTTTCTTCTCTTAAATGTCCCATATGCACTTAAGGATTTGTTTTAGATTACAGTTAAGCTATTTGGAAACAATTTGAACATTTGAGGCTTGCTTTTAAGCTTTGGTAGGTGAAACCAGAGTCATCTTCAGTCCAGTGCTGATTTTGTCCCACTCCTAAGGTATTACCCCTCTGAGTACTGTACAGGATACTCTGGTTGATTATGAGGGTTTCCCACTCTGGGTGGTGTGAATGTCAGCTGATTCTGGGATTTCCCCCCATTTCTTTTGGGTTATTCTTTCCTCAGTGTCTGGTAGTTTCCTCATATGTGTGCACTGATCATCAGCACTAAAGTCTTGGGTGGGTTGGTGGTGAACCTTCTGCAGCTCTCCAGAGCTGTATTCCTGTGCAGCTTCTTCTCCTGTTCTCTTTGTGGAGTCGAGATGCTTTGGCCTTCCACCCTCATCTCAGAGAGACCGCTGGACTCTGCCTGGGTTTCTCCCACCTTGTGCCACATCCTGGAAACTCCAGGTAGTAAGACCAATTGTCAGGTTTACCTGGTTTGTTTTATCTCTGTCAGGGATCACTGTCTTGCATTTACTAATGTCTGAAATTTGTTTAAAGTATTTTTTTAGATTTTTAGTTGATAAAGAGGGAGAGAGCAACTACAGTTTGTACTTCTCTTGGCTGGAAACAGATGTCCTGTTTATGGATGTAAAAGTGTTACTTTAACATTCTGTATCCATAGTTAAAAGAAAAGCTATGGTGACTAAGTACATGAGTAGATAATTTTTGGGAATATAGTTACCATGGAAGTTCTGAGGATCTTCTGTCATCTTTCTGCCAAAAAGTGATTCTGCATCAGCATCTTCCATGTTGTGTTTCACAGTTCATAACCCAAGTCTTCTATGAGAAAGAAACTGGCCCAGATTAGGTCATATGTTTGACTTATCAACTCTGGCCTGAGGTCACATTCACCAATTATGGATGCAACTACTGAAAACCCACCCTGCATATAGGATGTAGCTCCCAGAAAAGAGGGAATTGTTGTAACCTGTCATTCTCTATGTGGATTTGATGTTAATATTTTTTGGCTTTGAAAGGAAAATACTTCTATGTCTCAATGAGAAAAATAGCACCTTAAATTCAAACTTCAGCATTGTTTCAAAACAATTTGTCATGAAAGCTTCTTTTCCAATTATAATATTAGATACTCCCCTTTGTCCTGTTATACAACAGAAGGTACTCATGCATGCTAATTCATACTGGATCACTGACAGAGAGGAGAAGAAATGTAATAAACAGGTGTCAGAGAAATCTCTGTAAATACAGTTGAAGGGGAAAGTAAATAGGGACATTAAATTGTCGGAAATTAGGAGGTAATCAAAATCTGCTGGAAGAAAATGAGCTGGGTTATCTGCTTTTGAGGTAAGATATCTATGTTACCCTTTCCTTTCTAATGCAATTTCAGCAGAATCTGGAAATTTTGTCTTAGAACTAAGTAATGCTTTATTTCCTCAAGGTGATTGGAAAACACAGTTCTACCGGACTAAAGGGAGATGTGTAACTCAACAGGAAGACATTGCTTTACTTGTTTTACTTTTTTGAAGCAGAATTCTAAGTATTTTTAAATTCACCAATTTTTACATAATTAGAATCTTGAGGCTTCCCTACCTGTAGTAAATTAGATTCTGGATACCTATGTGAATATTTTCTTGTCTAGCTAAGAAAAGGCCTAAAATGAATAAGGATCATTGCTGCATTGTCACCGTAATGATTAAGTGGGAGAACTTCCTATAACACTTGGTAGATAGAGGCAAACAAGTCTAATAGAGTGCAAAAATCTTGTTTTCAGGGGCCTGCGGAGTTTTGTCATACCTCCGAGATGGAATGTTTAATGTTGCTGGATGGATGTCCACAAGTGTTTAGAAAGAACTGCTATTCAGTGTTTGTCAGTATGTGTTTTAGAACTATAGATAATTTATTGAGAAGTCAGGTTCCTGGGACATACTTTGATTATTTTAAGGATGGAGGTGAGAGTATAATCTACATTTTGGAAAAAGTTTCCCAGGTGATTGTTATGCATCTGAAAGTTTGAAGCCATTGTTTAAAGGAATAGGGCTATGGTGGTGCTTAGATCCAGCCACTTTGACATGGGACAGATGACTTTCCCACTATTCTGTTGGAGATGCTGCTGTCAGGATTATTGGTATGCTGCTTTATAGCTGATTGTAGGAAAGGAGCAGTGTCTCTGATATGCCCTTTGTGTGCAATTGGAAGAACTGTGATAGAGTTAGGAATGGATGAAGGCTTATCAAAAGATGAAGGATGATTTAGACTCAGAATAGGCCTTTTTATGTGCAATTAGGCAGCCTTCGGTGATATTCAAGAGACATAGCAACAGACTTTTGATGTCTTGCATAAATGCTAGTATTGAGAAATCTCATTTATGAAGTAGTGTCAAAGAGACATTCAAAAGAATAGATGTTTGGGTGTGTACTCAGCAGTCACAAATAAAGAGGAAGCTGTTTTCAGAATGAGCAGTACAACAAAAATATGGATAACAGTGTAAGAGAAAGGCAAGCATAACCAGTAGAGCCTTGGAGCTAATGAATAGCCATTCCAGTACAACATGAATGTAGTATGGGCATTTGTAAAGAAAGGTTACAGTAACACGTTTATGACAGATTATTTCAGGGATGATTTTTATGACATACAAAGAATTATTATTTTATTTTAAACCATAAGAGACTGCGCATGGTGGCTCACACCTCTAATCCTAGTGCTTTGTGAGGCCAAGGTGTGAGGATTGCTTCAGGCCAGGAGTTCAAGACCAGTTTGGACAACATAATGAGACCCGGTCTGTACAAATTATTATTTTCTTTAATTAGCTGGGTGTGGTGGCACACGCCTGTAGTCCTAGCTATTTGGGAGGCTGAGGCAGCCTTGACTGAGACTGCAGTGTGCTGTGATTGTGCCCGCGCCTCTGTACTCCAACCTGGGCAAGAGAGCAAGATCCTGTCTCGATTGATAGATAGACAGACAGACAGAAAGAAAGAAATAATTGGGCAAACCGTTTAATCTTAAGTCTCAAAATGAGTAGATCTTATGTTCTCTCTGACTCAAAATTTTTGCTATTCAAATTCAATAAAAGTTGCAATCTGCAGCTTAAAATTGAACTTGAAATCAAAAGAGTGGGTTATTTGCAGTATTCCAGCCTGTATTTTCTTTTTTTAAAAAAAGTCCAATATTTATTTAAAAATCTAATCTGCCAGCTTAGCGTTTTCCACCAACTCGGAAACTGAAACTTTCACAGTCTTCACAATCATTTGCTTAGGTGCTGCCTTTGTAGGTGCCTTAGCAGCAGCCATTGCAGTCTTTTTAGGTACTTGCTTAGCCTTTTTTTGCTTCCTTAGCAGCCCTGATACCTTGTTCTCATTAAGCCTTTCTAACTTCAGGTTCTGACTCCTCTTGGCCATTATATCAGCAAGAGATGCACCAGTAATGGCCCCCTGCAATTTGACTGCTCGGCGGGTCCTTTCCTTTTGAATTTCTTCCAACTGTCCCTTTTTGTGCTTCCTTCTGTAGAGGACAGTACCAGTTTATCTGCCAAGGATTCCCCTTGGAAAATAACACTGATTCGCTATTTGCATTAAGAAACTGGAAAACCTTCCTGTCGGTCCTGGCATAGCGCCTCCCGTGTCCGGGGTAGACCTTGTACTGACTGAAACCTCATAGCTCGACCTTCGTGGCGGCAGCTCCACAGGAGGAGAAAAGATGGCCCCAACCTGTATTTTCGAATAATACCCTTTAAAATTCATAAAAGTCAAAGAACGCTTTGTAAATGGAATGTTTCATAGTTCACACTAAAGTGAACATAAACTGTTAAGCAAAACTTTAGATCACTTCTTCTAACAAAGGAAATGCACCCAAGAATCCATGAGAAGTAGCTTCAGAGTAATTTTTTTTTTAACGGTGAATACTCCGAGGTCTTGTGCTTTTAAATTTTATTTAGTTTAATTGCCAGAAGCCACGGTGGAACTGCGTAGTATTCTGAGGAAATAACCACTTGAAGCAGAGGTATTTTGCAGAACATAGAGTGGAATAAAGCCATTCTGCCTCCAATGTTTGGGTGGATGTATTTGGTACTGTAATCATTTTACTGATTGCATAATTCATTGATATAAAAGATACTAAATGGTAGCCATGTTGGACCCATTCAATATTGGTTTTTGTACCATTCTGTTAACTTTTGTATTATTCATATATAATATAGATTTAACCAAATCTATTTTCTTATAATTGCATATTATTGTTTTATGAAATGTCCTTTTAAATTTTGTTAAATTTTTGTCCGTTTTTTCTACAGAAGGAGGAATGAAATATTTAACATTTTCTGCCAGTTCTCACTTATTCAGTGTGTTCCAGAGTCTTCAGTTTAAATGTTTTTGTTTACCAGGCTTAGATTTTCATGTGTCTATTAAAAGAGTAGGAACATACTCCTCCATGCCATACATCTGCTATGTATAGCATTGATTTTTTCCCCCTTAAGAATAAATGTATTACTTTTGTTAAGTTTGTTGTAGGTTAAAAAAAAGCATATTTATGTTCCTCCTAAAATTTGGGAAATCAATTTATATTACTGTGTAGAGTATGTAACAAATGATGTATTCTTTAATTCTGAATCTTGTATACAGTAGTTACACCCTTGTCTTTCATTAATTGATGTCCATTTGTAGGTTTTTGAATTATTCTTATTATTCTGCAAAGTTTATTTTTTAAATTACTAATGTAATGTATTGCAGTCAATTTTGAAAGAAGGGAAAAGATTTTCTATTTATAGCAATAACACAAAACATCTATTTTGTGCATTCCTTTTTAGATTTCAATATGAGCTTATTAAATGTGGTTGCAATCATATATAGTTTTCACTTAATAATTTTCAATATTGGTTGTTGCTATTGGTTTATATTACAAAATGATATTTCATAAACTGCAACAGTCCCAAAAGCCCCTCATAAATATTCATGAACTCACCCATAACAGTATACTTGAGAGAATCATATTTTACTGCCATTGTACGACCGAATTTAAATTTATCTAATGTGTTTTTTACAGGTTAAAAAATTCACAAATAGTTTTTGTAAGAATGGTTTGGTTTATATACTCTATTTTCATTTCTAAGTTTTAATCAATTATCTACTTTTTAGTTTACTGTTTCTCTTTTGTTCAGTATTTTAAAACTTAATCAGGAATATGAAAAGATATGACAGTTTTATTTTGGCTTTTGCATTTTGATTGAGTCCTTCAGTGACAAATACAGTAGTGGAATTTCTAATGATAAATATTTAATGTAAACACTGCAAATAAAATATAATTTTTTTGAATGTATCTTTTAGTTGCACAGATTTTTAAATGCAAGAGATTAGAATGTCATAAATAAGCCTGCACATTATTTTAAGAGCACGTATAGAGGAAGGGGTTGTATGTTGGTAAAATACGTTTACTGACCCATGTGTGAATTGGTGACCAGGATTGTTAAAGCATTGAGTTCTGAAAGTTTTTCTCTTATCTTTATGTTCAACAATAGAAAGTTTTACCGTATGGTCAAATAACATCTTCATCAGGTTCTCAACAGGATACCTTAGTTAATTTTCAGCTGAGTGCTTGACAGGATTTTCTCTTTGGCTAGCTGGTTGGATGAGTCTAGACACTGAGAGGCCAGGCTTTCGTGGGGCCCCACAATATCATTATTGTGCATGTTGAGTAGGAGCAGCTTCCTCTGATGTAGGGGCTCCATGCACAAACAACGAAGACAAAGACAGAGCTTTTGTTCTCGAAGAGAAGAGCTAATCCGACTGCTACACACTGTGAAAAACCTTTTATGAGAGAGGAAAAAAAACTTTCCTGGAAGGTGAAGGGTTAGCAGTTTAACCTCTGACCGTAAAATAAGCTGGTAAGGGGGAAAAAGTGTTGGATAAGGTAGAAGAATAACAGGAGAAACATTCATCGAGGTCTGTATGCTGTGTTTATAAAAACGGGTTAAACAAATAACTGTCAGGGGTGGATACTTGAGTTCTAATAATATATGTATATTTCTAAATTTTTTTTGCTTATTCTTAAACATAGGTGTTTAAACTTCTTAATTTGGAGGTTGTATATTGCAGACCACACCATAAATGCAGGAAACAGTAGATGTCTAATATTTACTCTTTTTCCTAAGAAGCTCCACTATAGACTTCTTCAAATTTTCAGTATTTATATTCTTGTTGTGTGAGTACCAAATCTTGAGTCTTTTTCTTCATTGTTTTTCCCCCCAATTTCCTTATTTAATATGATCACCTATGTCTATAGAAATAAAGAAGCAGGACACTGCATATCTGCGGTACATAATTAAGACAGTCTCCAATTTGGTATTTGGCATTTTGGTACCTATTCTGTTGATATATAGGTCTGGTGGGCAGTGTTATTATACAACTCCTTGGAGAAGATGGTTGCAATCTTAGTGTACAAAGAATCCGGAGACTTCTGTCTGATCTTATATTGGCATTATCAGTACCAGGAATATAGTTACAGTCCATTTAGAGGTGACGGAAGTTAAGTTGCTAATAACTGTGTCATCTGTCTGCTTTTATCTACCAACCTTGACTAATTGCTTCTCCTTCTCTTGTCAGTCACATATCAATCTTGAGCAATAATTAATAATTAATTAAGGTTTTATGCACTTGGGCTTCTTGCTTGGATGTATTAATGTATGTAACTTATTCCTGAGAATAACTATACATATGGGGAAGCAGCAGCTTATATTGTATTATTTGAGTCATATTCTAAGGATCAGTCTGCCATGGTGTCTTTTAACTAACTTAATGTTTCTTCTGTTATTCTGATTCCCTTTGGTAACAATACACATTTCTTCCTGTAGTTACCCAGTTTCACTTTTCCCATGACAGAAAATGAGAAAAGGAGATAGAGAAAGTGAGAGAGAGAGGAGAGATTGTGCTGGCGATTGAGTGATAATGAGGTAAGGGCGAAGAGATGAGTATAGAAAGTAGAAGTTGAGAGTGAGTTGAAGGAAAGAAAAACACGTGAAACACATAGGTGGGCCAGTTAGGAATGGCTGGTGAGCTTTTGTGCAGCACTCTTAAGTTTTGAACTAATAATTAGTTGACGATAAATATAAAAATTTCATAAGGAATTACTCTTTAAGACAGAAGTATAGAGGATGGCATTACAAAACAAGTGACCAGACTTGGGAAGGTCCAGGGTGAAAGGGAGGTAAATTTATATGAAGAGAAAGAAAGAGGAAGTAATAACCGACCATTTTGCTTAATGCATTATCTCTGTTCACTATGGTCACATTTCTGCATCAGTATCTCAGCATTTTTTCCATCTTGCCTACAACAATGAATATAGTGATAGTGAATAGTGATAGTGAATGAATACAATGATATAGTGATTATACATATATATGCACACACACACACACACACACACACACACACATATATAATCTCCACTCATCCTATCAACATCTCTCAAGGTAGGTACTGCTATTATCACTACTTTACATTGGAGAAAAGTGAGGCACAGAGTGCTGTGTAGCTTGAGAAAGATCAGGTATAGCAAGCTTGTCCAACCTATGGCCTGCAGGCTGCATGTGGCCAGGACAGCTTTGAATGTGGCCAAAAAATTCATAAACTTTCTTAAAGTATTTTAAAAGTTTTCCTTTTTTTTGTTTTTTTTTTTTGTGCTCATCAGCTATTATTAGTGTATTTTATATGGGGCCCAAGATGATTCTCCTTCTTCCAGTATGGCACCAGGGAAGCCAAAAGATTGGACACCTGGTGTATGATGAGTGAATGACAATGCATGGCATGTCTATATGAAGTTTGACTTCAGTATCCAGCCATGTAACTACCATGCCATGAATTCTTTAAGAATTCACTGAAGATATAATTATATACTACTGAAAGTTTTAAACTTCAAATGATAATCCTCCAACTCTTTTGTTGTTTTGCTTCCTTACTACTTTTTGTAGGACAACCTAAATGGGAATTAATTGCTCACTTTCCTAGAGGATAGACTAGTATTAGAATATACAATAAATATAAGCATATTTTTGGTCTGAGGTCGTGAATTTCAAATTTATTCTTTTTCTTTCAGTTTGTCTTCCTGCTAGTTTCTCAGCCAATAATTATTTTTCTAAGTGTGTGATTCTGTTTGTTGTTCCAAAGAACATAGTTCTTCTCTTTATGAGTTCTTTGCTAATCTGTTTTAATCCTTTTGGCTGTCCCATTTTCTCATTGTTTCTTACAAGTTGTGATGTAAATGCTCTCAAGAAGTTACCAGAATAAAGTAGTGTCTGCTATTCCTCGAAACTTTCTAGTGGCCAGTATCCTCCCAGATTTCAGTTGTCCTTTATGTTGAATCATGAGTTGTCATATGGTAATATCAACATTATGGGCTCTAGTAAGCTAATTTTTAAAGTGATCAACCCTATTCTGAGATTGTATTTTCTTTTGATAGTGTGCCTATAAAATTCAGACATCTCAAAAATGTCAAATAATATACATATGTAATGTATATATGTAACAATTCTGATTAAACAACTTATATCGAACTTATTTTTTAAAATGTTCTTAAGTTCAAGGAAACAGGTTTAATAATGTCAATGTTCATTTTCTTTTAAAATGTTAACCTTAGAATCTGCAAAATTAGGATTAACTTTCCTGCATTTAGTGTGGCACATTTGAAAAAAATTAGATAAACAAAAACTATTTTCAGTCTAAAAGCCACCATAACAGATTAAAAAATTCAAGTAGCCCTTTACTTTAAACATGTGATTAACCTTAAAGAATTTTTTATTTTCTAATTTAAGTTCCCATGTCATAATACAGAGATAAAAAATAATGGCCCCCGACACACCTTACTTGGCTTATACTGTATTCATGAAATGTTTAATTATTTTTCCCAACTTAAAATTAAGTGTTTTCATAAATATTCTGGATTTTCTTGAAAATTGAAAGTATCTGTCAACACTGGACCCACATTCCACATGACGGGAGCTGAATAATGGTTGCTCTTTTGAGAAGGGGAATGGCATCTAATTTTTTACTACATGTCCTTTTATAGTCTATATTCTATAGGCTCCTTCCACTCATTTATATTACCTATATATCCTAAAGGCATTTAACCTTGAAATCTCCCCTTTGTCTTTTCTATCTGTAAAAGGGAATATATTTGTGTAAAAGTAAATAATTATACCTTGACTTTTCTCAGGTTTTAAAGAAAATCTTAATTAGAAAACAAGTCTTACACCATGTATAAAACATTATTTTACTCTGTTTTTAAAATTCTTTGTGCTATACTTTTGGTTCTCAAAGTGTAGTCTGGCGGCCTGTGGCAGTTCTCTGGAGTACTTAAGGAGTTCTGTGAGGTCAGAACTTTTTTCATAGTAGTGAGACGTTGTTAGCCTTTTTCGCTCTCATTTCTTACAAGTATATGGTAGATTTTTGCATAGACTTCAGGACATGATGAAGTTATAACTCTGATGACTAATGAACTGTGTACTTGGAGATTTTGTGCTTTACTAATTTTAAGTTTTGATTTTTAATACATAAATGTCATTTACTGTAACTCACCTAAACAAAAGTTCTTTGATGACCTCAGTGATATTTAAGAGAATAAATCAGTCCCGAGACCAAAAAGCTTGAGAAGTACTGTGCTGTACATTATGGGGTCTAACTAAAAACACGTCAGCGGCCAGTGACCAAGAATAATTTGTATAATTACTATTTATTCTACTAGATTACTATTTGCCTATTTCTTTCTCAAAATATGGGGCTTTCTTAATTAGTAATGGCTTTACTCTACTGATTTGCTTGTTATCCTTAGTGAAAATATATAGTGAAAATAAGGGCAGATCACTTCACTCTCTTTGGTGTTAACAATTACTTGATTTATTATATTACCTTTAAATCAAAATTGATCAGGTTTATCTTAGAGTAAGCTAGTTACTTCTTAAAATAAGCATATTAAAATAAGCAAATTAAGTTTGTGACATTTACTGTGAAAAATTGATATGATAGGGAATAATTTTATTTGCACCATTATTATATATATATATATATATTTCCATTGAATGGAAGGAATGGAAAATATACTCAATAAAAAATTGAAAAGGCTACCTTTATAAAGTGTACATTAAAATTTGAAGCATGATGCCTGCTTTCAGGAGCTTTGTTTAAATGAGGAGACACAAATAAGATGGTTAAGTAGCGATAGTTATTGCCTGGAAGTGGGACAGTCTGTGTGGTTGTTGTGTTTTGGGAAGGTCTCGTAGCATAGATCAGGAATAATGCATAGATTTTAGAGCGAGAAAAGTGAACATAGGATTTCAGAAGAGGGTGCAGCATGTGTTGGAGTGTAAGTAAATCCTTGGAATTGGGAATAAATTTTATTTATGTGAAAGGACACTGGGATTGAGTAGAAAACTTGCATTGGAGTTAGTGGGAAATACATTTAGATAGGTAGGATGGAATTGGGTAGGAAGTGCAGAATTTTGCAACACTAGTTTTAGTATGTGGAGTTATGTTAAAATTTGAAAGTTCTATATGAGTCATTGAATATTAACACAGTTTGATGAGTTGGGTTTTGTTAAGCAGTAGTAAGCCACTGAATATTTTTCTGTGAAGGGAGGAATAATAAAAACTCTTAAGTTTAATTTAGTGGCAGTGAGTTGAGAAGAGCTGAGTGGCAAGAATAATTAGGCAATAAGAATTTAGAGTAAGATGAATATGGAAGAGGAGTAATGGATGACAGCTACATTTCGAAGAAATAACTAACATGGTTAGGCAGCTGATTAGACATAGAGGACGAAGAAGGCATGTAAAGGCTGATTCTGAAACTTTTAGCATTGGTGTCTGGGTTCCATAGGTAGAGTTAGAGGGATATGATTCAGTGTTGGACATTAGTCAAGGGGATAGTGTAATGAAGTCATTGGGAAAACTGAATTTGAGATACAGAATTTTTGCTTCATTTATGCTTATGAATATCTATAAAAACACTTAGTTTTAGATATCACATTATATATTATGTTCTTGTTTTAGTCCAGTTTAAAGCAGTATATGAAACTTGAAAATGGCAGAAGGTTTTAAAAGGCTTGAGAAAATTTTTTTACAGAAAGATTTGTGGCAGCAGTTTTCAACCATAACAGCACATAAGAATCACCTGGGGAGTTTTTAAACAATTGTAGATGTGTCTAGAATGGTAGTGGGTGGAGTGAAGGGTCACTTTTTAAAAATTTAAATGATCTTCCTTAGGTAGTCTAATCAACAGAAAGGGTTGAGAACCACTGTGTAAATATAGAGGAAATAATTTGTGAACAATGGGAAATAGAATTTCAGTAAAAGTTTTTGGATTTGTTTTAAATTATATGTAGGAGTGATCCATTTTTTTTTTTTTTTTTCACAGCTCTTCAACAAGAGAGTAAAGGGTTAAATTATCTTCTGAGAGATTTAGCTGGACATTGGGAAGAACTTTCAACCATTAGTTTGACACTTTAGGAGGGAAGCTGGGAGATTTGGAGCAGTCCCTGTATACATGTAGAGAGTATCAAAGGATGTGCCTTTTTTTTAGTGGAACATAAGGGAGCCTGCCAAGTAGGGAGAGGAAACAAAGCCTCTTGTGACCCTTCTTACCTCTGATCTATGATATATGGCAATTTTGTGTAATCTCATGTGACAGATTATCCTTGTGAACTTGTGTTTGCTCTTGAATTCTACTTAGAAGTAGAATCCAGCCCAATTGGCCTCAAAATCAGATCATTGTTTTCTATTTGAAATACATAGCAAAGTATTTTTTTATTATACTTTATGTTCTAGGGTACATGTGCCCAACGTGCAGGTTTGTTACATATGTATACATGTGCCATGTTGGTGTGCTACACCTATTAACTCGTCATTTACATTAGGTATATCTCCTAATGCTATCCCTCCCCACTCTCCCCACCCCACAACAGGCCCTGGTGTGTGATGTTCCCCTTCCTGTGTCCAAGTGATCTCATTGTTCAATTCCCACCTATGAGTGAGAACATGCGGTGTTTGGTTTTCTGTTCTTGTGATAGTTTGCTGAGAATGATGGTTTCCAGCTTCATCCATGTTCCTACAAAGGACACAAACTCATCTTTTTTTATGGCTGCATAGTATTCCATGGTGTATATGTGCCACATTTTCTTAATCCAGTCTGTCATTGATGGACATTTGGGTTGGTTCCAAGTCTTTGCTATTGTGAATAGTGCTGCAATAAACATACGTCTTTATAGCAGCAAGATTTATAATCCTTTGGGTATATACTCAGTAATGGGATGGCTGGGTCAAATGGTAATTCTAGTTCTAGATCCTTGAGGAATCACCACACTGTCTTCCACAATGGTTGAACTAGTTTACAGTCCCACCAACAGTGTAAAAGTGTTCCT
>NW_016828873.1:1234549-1239707 GCF_001698545.2 Rhinopithecus bieti | reverse complement strand
TTCTTTGTAGATGCTGGATATTAGCCCTTTGTCAGATGAGTAGATTGCAAAAATTTTCTCCCATTCTAGATTGCCTGTTCACTCTGACGGTAGTTTCTTTTGCTGTGCAGAAGCTCTTTAGTTTAATTAGATTCCATTTGTCAATTTTGGCTTTTGCTGCCGTTGCTTTTGGTGTTTTAGACATGAAGTCCTTGTCCATGCCCATTTCCTGAATGGTATTGCCTAAGTTTTCTTCTAGGGTTTTTGTGGTTTTAGGTCTAACATTTAAGTCTCTAATCCATCTTGAATTAAGTTTTGTATAAGAAGTAAGGAAGGGATCCAGTTTTAGCTTTCTACTTATGACTAGCCAGTTTTCCCAGCACCATTTATTAAATAGGGAATGCTTTCCCCATTTCTTGTTTTTGTCAGGATTGTCAAAGATCAGATGGTTGTAGATGTGTGATATTATTTCTGAGGGCTCTGTTCTGTTCCATTGGTCTATATCTCTGTTTTGGTACCAGTACCATGCTGTTTTGGTTACTGTAGCCTTGTAATAATTCCCAGTAACTTAAGAATTTTATGTTTTCTTTTCTTTTTTTTTTTTCTTAAGACGGAGTCTCACTCTGTCTCCCAGGCTGGAGTGCAGTGGCGCGATCTTGACTCACTGCAAGCTCTGCCTTGTGGGTTCACGCCATTCTCTTGCCTCAGCCTCCCGAGTAGCTGGGACTATAGGTGCCCACCACCACGCCTGGCTAATTTTTTGTATTTTTAGTAGAGACAGGGTTTCACTGTGTTAGCCAGGATGGTCTCAGTCTCCTGACCTCATGATCTGCCCGCCTCGGCCTCCCAAAGTGTTGGGATTATAGGCGTGAGCCACCGTGCCTGACGATAATTATATGTTTTAAGAAAAATGGGTGAAAATTACTGTCGGACTTAATTATTAGTAAGCATGTTCAGACTAATCGTTTTCTGCCCCTTCAAGGAAATGATTCTTTTTGCCAATATCACAGTGTTGTATTTACCAGTCATAATATTGACCTCAAAGGTTAATGATATTTACCCATTATTAGTTTAAGGAAATTCTGGATACCATCAGGGAAGATTTTAGAAATAAAACAATGTATTTAATTAGAAACAGAATAAAATATTCACATCTCTACTTTCATTTGCTTTTCATTCTTCATCAAGAGAGACCCGAGAACTGAAATGTAATAGCTATGTTGTGTTCATTTTATTATTGTAGTTTTATGTTAACAAGTTTCTTAGTTTTTATTGTGAACATTTGGAAGGTGTTCCCCATAATTCCTTAGGTTTCTCTAACATGAAGGTATAGATGACATCACATCACATTGATATTTAGATTCAGTTTTTTTCCAGCTTGATAACCTCTGTCTGAGTACCCTCTGGGTCTTGATTCCATTTTGAGGTATTCATTCTCTTTTACTATTTCTGTGGCCTTCCAGGGATATCTCATAAGTACTGAGGAATTGCTTGTCTACCTTAACTACTATGCTTCATGCCTTTGCTCTTAATGTCTCACTGCAATTATTTCCATATCACTGATGCAATCATTTGTCTAGGCCTTGTTATAGTGCTTCACCTAGTATTATACTTCTGACACTGGTGGGTGCTGACATTGATATTCACCCTCATCTTAGCCCATTGTTTGAAGTATAGCCTATTTCATTATTGCTGCACTTGGCTCCTGGACTGCCATTCATGATGATGTTGTTAGTCACAGGTCTTTGCAGTTTTAATGTCATGTGATCCTTCACAGCCTAGGTTGCGGTTCTGCAAAGTGAGTAGGGAGGGCTTCTTATCATCTATGTTGAAGTTCTGCAGATGTAGAACTCATTTAGTTGTATAAAACACCATTCTTTCCTTTCCAGAGTATTTATATGCCAGCAAGATCACTGGGTCCAGGTCAGGTTCATAAAACATCCACTATAATCTACTGGGAGAGTTTCCATTGGACTCTTGGACCCTTATTGCCCTTGCCATGAATTCTGTCTCAGGAGGGTAGATCATCTTGTAAATTTTATGTTATCTGCTTCCTTCCCTGACATTTTACCACAAATTGTGTGTGTGTGTGTGTGTGTGTGTGTATGTGTGTGTTTATATATATATATATATATATATGAATGATGTAAGTTCTTTTCCCAAGAGGTTCATTTTAAATATCTGTAGTATCATAACTGGGTTCATTATTTTATTACCTTTCAGCTTATACTCAACACAGAAGCCAGGGTGATCTCGTTAAAATATGTCAGAGCATGTCTCCTCTCTACTCAAAAGCTACTGTGGCTCCCTTTCCCAGTGTAAGCAGGTTCCTTTTTGTCACTCTTAAGGCCCTTTATGTTCTGCTTGTTCCCCTTTAACTCTCTGACCTCACCTTGTCTCATTATCTTCATTTATCACTCTTTTAGATTTTTTTTCAATATGAACAAATATAACTTTTTTTCAAGGCTATAGTCTTTTTCAGGGTTGTATAGTGTTTCTTAGAATAATAATGTTATAATCATTTTCAGATTGATGGACATATAGATTATCTTTCAAAACTTGGCTAATTGTAAACAGTGCTTCAGTAAATGTTGTTTTATATATATGTTTGCATGCATGAAATATGTAATTTCTTGCATTTTATAAAAAAGGATACTTTTTCTGTTACAATTTCTTTAGCAGCTCCTTTAGAAAGGGTCTTTTCATGATAAATCTTTCAGTTTTGTCTTTCTGAAAATGTATTTATTTTCCCTACATTCCTGTTTGCACAGTTTTTGAATATATTATTCCACTGTCTTCTGGCTTCCATTGCTGCTATTGAGAAGTCTGCTGTCGATATAATAATATATGTAGTTTTCTACTTATCTCTTTTCTCTCTAGGATGCTTTGAGAGGTATCCATATCTTTTTATACTTTGCAGTTTCATTGCGATGCCTCTAGTCATGTCTTTCTTGAGATCTTGCTTGGGTTTGTTATTTCCAAATCTGAAGATTTGTCTTTTATCAGTTTTGGAAAATGAGCCTTTATTTCTTCTAATATTATTTTCTTTCCTCCTCCATTATATACACTCTGGTCTCTTTGGTCTGATCTTTTAGAAATTTAAATATATTTATTTTATTCTGATCTCCATTTTCTTATGGAGAAAGAAAATATGTCTGACATAGTTCACTGTTTCTCTCTTCAGTTTTATATGATGTGCTGTTCTATTCATTGAGCTTTGAATTTCATAGATTATAGTTTTATATTTTTAAATGTTCTAGTTTTCAAAATTTGCTTGTTCATGTTTTGAATTATTATTTTATTATATAACATTTTAAACATCCTTATAATATATGCTGTTTCAGGTAATTTTAATACCTGAAGCCTGTGAGGGAGGAACAAAACAAATTAGTATCTTAATTCCATTCTTTGTGTCTGATGGTTATAATCACAGGTATTTAGATTTTCTGTAGTAATTTTGAATTACACATTTATGTTAGGCAAGACCTAAGTTGAGTGTTTCTTCTTCAAGAGAGCGTTTATACTTTCCTTTTGTCATGTGCCTGAGGTGCCATGTCTTTGGGGTGACAGGATCCATTCCTAGACTTTGTAGATACAAAGATAAATGAGAGTTACTGCATTTACAGTAAGTTTCTTAGTGACTTTATTATATTCATTAGATCTCAAGTTTATTCCACCTTTACTTTTATTCTAACTTGAAAGTATCCTGAAAGAAAGGTCATGCATGGTTTAATTCAGTTATTTAATGTTTTGTTTTAATGTATTTTTCATTTTAAAATTAATTTTAAAATATGTTTAGTAGTTTTCTTGATGTAGCTTACACATGTTTTTTTGTTAGTGAACTTTAAGTCATTTTGTAGTTAGTATGATTCTATTCATGAATTTTAGCTTATTCCCAAATCATTGAAACTGTGTTATATTCAGGAGTGTTAGAAGTCTCCCGTACTTTAGACCATCTTTATATCAAACAAGAAAGCTTTGAAGCATTTGCACATCTACCCAAAATTACTTTTTGGTGTAAATATGAACATTATTTTAAATGTTGTGAATAAAACAAAGCTGTTTTATGAGCAGTTCAGTTAATTTTACATTCTGAATTTTCACATTAAGACTGTTTTTTGAAAATGTTTTACTTCAAAGAGTTAAGTATAATGAGTATTGTGAATAAAACACGTCTTCTTTTATTTAACCATATACTTGGTTTTTTATAATTTTTTATAAAGAAAATTGTAAAGAATTATAAAAAATGACAGTCTCATGCTAACTTAAAGCATGGCCTCTTACCTTCTTTCCTCCTTAAAGGAATCATAATAAAAGCTATTGCTTTAGGATGTGATCTTAAAGCAACTTTAAGATCTTAGCTGACTCAAAGGTAGATTAGGTTCTGTATGACAGATCATCTTTCTACAAGCAACCTATTACATTTTTTTCCTTGTGTTCTTGTAAAAACGTTTGTGTTGGCTTTTAATGATTAGTATCTGAAAAATGTCAAAACATTGATTCTCAGTTGTAAGTTCCTTGTCATAGATTAATCAAGATTGAACATCTGTGGTACAGCATTTCTTTCCCTTTTTTGTTGTTGATTTTTTTTTTTAAACTCTCATGAAGGGCCCTTGGGACAGATGGCCCCTCACTGTTGATGGTTCGATTACCATGATCACCCACAGCTTCAGAGGAGTGCGAAGAAAAGAAATTGCTTTCTTTGTCAAGGTGTTTTCAATTCAATTCTCACCCATTAGCCCTGTTTGGTTAAGTTTGGAATTACTCTATCAGGTGATTGATGAGGGTTTTCATTTTATTATAATAGGTACTGTTTAAAAGGAATGGATGTAGCAAAATGATATATCTAACATGTTATGAGTTATATTTTCTTAAGGTTCTTTGAAGTTCCATTTTCATTACCTTAGTTAGAATTTGCTAATATTTGCTCAAAAAAGAGCTTCTTTTTTTTAAGTTGTGATGCTGATTTTACATCTTTCTAGAAATGTTAGAAAGGTTAGAATTATCCGTTATCCAAATTGCTTTTAAGGTTTGAGTTTCAAAACACCACAATTATTTTAAAGTGCTAGTTTGATTTTCCAGGATGGCTTATTAGAATGAAGATAATCACAATGGATTATTACATTAAATTTTATTTCCACCATTGCTTATGTGCATTTTAGAATGGCAAACAAATGGA
>NW_016828873.1:1217675-1233865 GCF_001698545.2 Rhinopithecus bieti | reverse complement strand
TCTAATGAATGAACAGCAAAATCAAAGATCAACCAAGTATAGCAAATTGCAGCAGCATATTTTAGAAAGGATGCTATATAAGAAGCAAGGATACCTGAATCCTGGTCTTGACTTCAATAGTTACTAGCTCTAGACACAGGATACAGTATAACTTTGGGTGATTAAAAAAAAAAGAATATTTAATGTCCTTTCTCATTCAGAAAATACAAAGTTTCTATCCATACATAATGAACCTTTTCTTGAAATACCAAATAAGTAAATAAAGGAGGCTTTATTATTATTATTATTATTATTATTATTATTATTATTTTGCATTCACAGATAGTCTTCCTGTTGTTCATATTGGAACTAATTGCTTAAATTCATGAAAGAAAGCATTGTAAGACAGCACAGCAAGAAAAATTTTCTGACATCTGAGTTGGAAAAGTAAAAAGGACATATATCTTGTTTAGGTATGAACTACCAGTATGTATATATACAGCATACAGCATATAAAGTTGGAGGGAATTATAGGCAGTATATCTTGTGTACATGTAAATATAGTCCTCCATAATTGTTCCTTAAATCATATGGTTCCAGTGTCACAAAACACTCAGTTTTGAAATAAAATTCTTTTCCTTGGGATATGGAAATGGAATTATAGTATCAGTAGTATTTACTGGCACAGAAAGGGTTTTAAAAACATTTTGGTGGTATTTTTCTTTCTGAAATTATTTTCTGCTCTAAGTGGCATAGTTGATGTTTCTAGCCCTATGAAGATATATTTGTTGTCATATCAAGTATATATGTAATAAAGGAAAATATAAATTATTTATTGTCATATTTTAAAGAATATTTGTAATAAATATTAAATATCTTAACATGTGTCACATAATACTTATCATTGTGAGAGATACATAGTCCATGCTGTTAGTTCTCAAAGTGTGTTCCTGAGACCAGTAACATCAGTATTACCTGAGAGCTTGTTAGAAATGCAGTTTCTCAGGCCCACCTCAGAAGTTTTATGTATGGGACCCAGCAATCTGTTTGTCTAGATGTTTTTGTTAAAGTTCGAGAACTACTGAATTAGACCTTTAAGAAGATGCTAAAATTAAATATTATCATCTATAGGTTAACTTCAGAATAATTTGTACAGACATCTGCTTATATATGTTTTATCAAGATTAGATGTAGTCTGAATTTAAAACCTACCAGCAACGAATTTGTTTTTATTTTCACTGTTGCTTATAGTCTTAAGGTTTATAATACAGTCTATCATACTATTCTTTTTTGAGTGGATCATTGAAGCTTTTTATTACTGCTTTGTCAAAATAAGTGATATCTTTCTATCAGTGCAGTAAATCTGTGTTTTGCTCGAGTCTGTGCCAAGGAAAAATGGCAAAAGTGTTGGTCTTCTGGATCTCTGGCTTCACCGAAGTCATTTGTGGCCCTAAATGATTGAGTGAATTACTTCCTTAAACCCCCCCCCCCTTTTTTTTCCCTAGTCAGGCTGAATATAATATTACAATAAGTCTGAGTGTGTTGGCTCACACCTGTAATCCTGGCACTTTGGGAGATTGAGGCGGTACGATCACCTTAGCCCACTAGTTCAAGACCAGCCTGGGCAACATAACGGGACCTCATCTTTACAAAAAAAAAAAAATTAGTTGCACGTGGCGGTGCATGCCTATAGTCCCAGCTACTTGGGAGACTGAGATGGAAGGGATTGCTTCAGGCCAGGAGAGTGAGGATGCAGTGAGCCATGCTCATGCCACTGTACTCTACCCTGGGTGACAGAGTGAGACCCTGTCTCAAAAAAAATTACAATAATTAATGAGTTTGAAAATTATTTTGGCAGATGTAATAAAATATAATTTTAACTATACTTATTAAATTACATGCTTAACAAACTTTTTCAAAAATACCACATGTCAAAAAATGTATTTATATAGTACACTTGGATAAACAGATGAGACTCTTTTAACATTAACCTAGAGAGTCTGAGGGAGAAAGAGACAAGGAAGTTGATTTGCTGTTTTTCAAAACCTACTTCTGATCATACACAGAAAGCATTGTGTTATTCATAAGTAGAAGATCCAGACTTCAGCTATGTGGTTTCATAATTCTACATATAACTCCATTTATTTATGTCAACTTATTTCTGAATCCTACAGTCTTCAGTTATATGTAGTAGACCTTTAATTGAAAATATGCTGTTTTAAAATACATTTGTATGGTTTGGTATAACATATAATATTAATGGACTTTTCGGAAAATATGACTTCCCTTTTATTAGCATTAGATACGTAATTCAGATCTGCAGCCACTCTTTTAGATTATCTTCCCATCCACCTGACTGACAGAAACCTCACCCCGACAGAATCCGCCAGTTTCAAGAAATCCCACTTTGCTGCCATTAAATGCCATGCTGGATATCTACCTGTATTGAGAACTCAACATTGCCTGAAATGGTTATTTCATACCTCCTCCTTAAAACTCCAACAACTTTTTTTTGTGTTTTAGCAGAAAGCTTTGCTTTAGAAAACTACCTACTACATAGAAAAATATTAGCAGTTTTTTCACAAAACTCATGTTTTTGCACTACAAATTTACTTGGCTTTATGTCTTTCCACTTCTCTTTTTCCTATAACAATTGAAAACATCCTTCAGCTTCTGTCTGAGGCTCCTCTCACTGTCTTGATCTGAATTCCAACTCTTCCTGTCTTCTCAGGGATCTTGTATTCCTTCTTTGCTGGCTCTCTGCTAGCTCATTAATTCCCATAGCCTTTTAAACATGTACAAGTCTGTACCAGTCAAAAGAAAAAAGCAAATGTTTCCAGCTTAATCTTTCTGTCTACCTTTACTTTCCTCTACTTTGTGTATTCCTTCTTAAGTAAATTGCCTCTGTACATACTGCCTCTCTTTCCTCATACTCACTCATTCCATAATCTTAAATTGGCCACCTCCTTCCTACCCTTTCTCTGAGGCTCATCTTACTGTAGTGTTACGTCTTTTAATATAGTTGCCATCCTTCAGTCATCATCTCTCAATGCATTGCAGCATTTGTTGGAGGGTTTCTTTTAGATATACCCTCTTCTCTTGACTTTCATAACAACACACACTCTAGCTGCATTCTCCCTTTCTGGTTGTTTTTTCTCACTTGATTTATACTACTGTCTGCTTCAGTGGCTTCCCTTTCTAATCCAGCTTTATCTCTAAACATTCTCTCCCTCTTAGTCTACATTCTAGATGTGTTAGATGTTTTTTCTGTTTCTAAAAGGTATTCTGCTTTCTTTTAACCTTCAAGATGTCATGCATACTGGTTCTTCACTCTAGAATGTTCTCCCCTGCCCACTTTATGGCCCAGATTATCCTTTGCTTGTCTAAATTGTGTCAATTTATGTCCTTTCCTTTTGAAGTCCTTTAGTGACTCTCTAAATTAGATTTCCTAATTATGTGCTCCTGCAGTACCCCTTCTTCTAGTATCATAAAAATGCATTGTTTTATTACGTTATATATTTAGATGCTCATCTTTTCTGTAAGTAGTAGACCCTGTTTTGTTTAGTTGACCATTATATGTCCACAGGTGAAATAATAAAAAGCATACATTACCAAAAAATCACACATTTTCTTTAATGATTTTTGCTCATTTATATTCAGAAAACATCATTGCTTCATTAGGAACACTTTTTTTTTTTTTTTACATTTTAAGCCAATGAATTTTCAAGTTGAGTTCAAGTGTTCCTACAGTATGCCTCACTTAAAAGAATATTTTGTACAAAAAACGAAATTGCCCTTTGACGTTTCTCTCCGTGAATGTTGTAGGGCATTGTAAGGCAGGGACTTTTTCTCTTCCTTTAGCACTGCATAGATTTTTGAATGCAATAAATTGAACTTAAATTGGCCACAAAATGTGTGAATTATTGGAAATTATCTAAAACATGTGCTTCTCACATCTCAAGAAAGCTGTAACTTCGGACATTACCTAGCTACATGAGTAAATAACAATCCTCATTGTTTTGACCTTAGTTTCTTCATACATATTCTTCTACAGTGTGGGTATATCAGGTACTGAAACCCATAATCGAGAAAAATACTAATATTACATGTTATACTTTTCCAAAAGTATGTAGTCTGTGAACTGCAATTTTACAAATGCATAAATTTGAAGATACTGTATATTTAAGTAAATATCCTTTTGTGCAAATTGGAAATCTTTTACTGTATACTTTTTGTAGTATAGTAGAATCTCACTGGTATTCTAAGTTATTTTAATTTTGTTTTCAGTTAAGGACCAGGAAATGTGAAATATTTGATTGGGAAAGAAAATATTACTGACTTTATCTTACTTTACATTTTAAAAAAGCCTTAATGTGAATTTGGCATCCTTATGTTGATGATGTGCAAATCATACTTTAAATATTCATCTTCTAAAGTTACTGATTTAATAAAAATTTGTATTTTTTTCTTACTATGCTGTAAATATCTGTTATTAAACTAAGAGATTTAATATGTTTATGTCAAAATCAAGTATTCTTCCTTTTTGGTTTCTAGAATGTTGGCAGTAAAGTTTTTTTCTTAATTAAGATATGGAGTCCCCTTTGATTTACTTGTAGACATTGGAAAAAAGAGAAACACAGTGTATATCAGTCATAACTGGCAACAATGATTCCCACCAGCAGTTCTCATCCTTTCACCCATAAAATCAGCATAAAATTGAGCTAACATTGCCAGATCAGATTGAGTATCTGGAAAGTAATCCTCAGGGAACAGAAAATTCAGTCTTTGTGCATAAAGTTGTTGAATCGGATTATTTTTCAGAGCCCTTTTGTTTCTTCCTTTGCAGTACTTCTGAAAAGTTGCTACAAAGATGTGTCAGATGTGGTCCAAATCTAATCACATAGGCAGTAACTAAGTTAATCCATTTCAAGATATGGATGCACGTGATTATAATAATTTTTTGAGTGCTGAAGGGTAAAATTCATTTAATGAAAATAGCTGGGATATTCTCTACTTTGTGATTAAACCAATAGATGCAGTTTTCACGTACTTATTTGTTCTCCCTCCGAAAAAACAGAGTGTACAGAAAAAAAAAATGGTAATGAGGAAAAGTCAGGCAGCAAAACATATTTAGGTAAATGCTACAAACAGCAAGTGCAAACTGTAAACTATTCAATAACATAAATATCCTTATTTAAGACAGTTGTAAGAAAGTTGTCACAAATATCTTCTCAAATAGTAATTACAAAGTTGACGTTACTTAAAAGGGATATTTTAAATATTCACATTGAAACTCTGTAATTTCATTATTCACAAGAAAGAACTGTTCTGTATTTCTGCATGAAGATTTGTTTATGTAGCCATTAGTAATTATATTACTTTATGAAGATAAAAACTTTCATTTAATGTTTTATGAAAATTCTGTCATATGCCTTTGTTTTATGAGATTCAAATCTTAGCAGCTACCATTTTGGTAAAACTGCCATATAAATATATGTTTATTTTTTTAACTGGGAACATAATTATCCACAAGACATTTATGTTTGAGTGTTTTTAGGTGATGTGTAATACATTCCACATTCATTTTAGAAATGTATACATTTTGTTTTATATGAGGATATAATCATTTAATATGACCTTCATAAATTTGTAATGTATTATTCTTATATAAGATGTTTTAAATTATTGATTTTTATTATTTATATGGAAACTTTTTAGTCCTTAATAAATAAAAAGTTTAATTGTCCAAAACTTACTTTTTTCTTTTTAATTTAAAATACCTGAAAAAAAATCTGTGGAACTTAAGTATAAACACAAGAGGAGCCAGCTCATGCTAAAAATGTTGCTAGACATTTATTGAGTTTCGGAATTAAAAGTTTTGAAATATATATGTATATATACTTAGATGGTATTTTTTAGAAAATGGTATGAAATATTGGAAATAATGGAATCAAGCTGTAAGTTTTCACTGATTGGTACATGAAGTGTTATCTTTGATCCACAAGTCCTTTTACTTGGCGTGGAGTTCAAACCCTGTCATATGGGTGGTACTTGTTACTCATATTAGTCTTATCTTGGGCTTTCAAGTTTTGTTTTGTCCAGAAGAAATAATCCATTATTCACTATCCCTTTAAAACACATTTGAAGTGTTCAGAAGTTTATTTTTGACAGAATTAAACCATAAGTATATGACTAAAATATTTATTAGGGCTTACTAAACTAAGATATTAGCATTTTATTGTGTTAAGTAGAAGAAAAATACTGTGAAAAACAAAGAAAATGAAAAACAGGTGTGAATATTTATAAAACAATATTGATTGATATATATTAATTACTAGATAAAACATGTTAGAAAAATTTCTGTGAAATGTCCTGCAAATATCAATTGTATTTTAAATGAGCTGCTTTACATCTACTTACCAACTTACCTATTACTGCAAATGTGAGATTTAAAAACTGATATAAGGCAAATATTATTACAGTTTTTATAAATCTTAATTGGATTTTTAAATGGATATTTAAGGTGTATTTTGGTCTAGTCTCTGAGGGCTATATTTTATTACATACTTGATACATTTATATTTTTCTTTTCAAAGTAATACCAATATTTTAAAAGTGTAGTTAAAATAGAAAATTCAAAGTTTAAAATCTGAAAATCTAAGGTATGTAAAAAAAAAAGTGAGTTACTAAAAGAAATACAGTAATGATTTTTAATAACCTGACCAAATTATTAATATCATTTATTTCTATTTGAAGGTCATTACATTTCTTAAAAAGTCAAAATATTTAATTATAGAAAGGAAAAGAAGTGAATGTCATCAACTATAAACGTTTAAAGAAAAATTTAAATGTTGTAATTAAAGTAGCTTTGCCAATTTTAAGAGTGCTTAACCAAGACTGTTCCTTTAAATGTGTTATTTTGCTGCTGTTTAATTATACACGTCAATTATTTACAGATCCTGTGGTATTGTGGAAATTCCCAGAGGACTTTGGAGACCAGGTTGGTACCACGTAATTAAAAAAAAAATTAAAGTTGAAGTATTATGATTGTTGCTACTATTACTGCTGCTGTTGCTAGTGTAACTACTAGGAAACATGGATTGCTAAAATTATTTTCTCTTGATCAACTGTGAGAAAAAAATGCATGTGTGCAGAATATATGGAAGAATCTTTTAAAGTTACCAAGTAGATATGTGATGAAGAAGTCCTTATATTGAAACTCATAGGGACTAGATGTTTAAACTTTCAACATATTTTATACTTGTTTAATTTATCTATAGAATATATCTTTGAAAACATTAAAAACAATAAAAGGTTGACAATGTGAAATCTTTGTTAAATATACTCTTATTATTTCTGTGTACTTAGAAATAAGTGTTACTGCCATAAATAAGTGATCTGTTCTCTCCTTGTCACAGTAATATCTGAGTCATTTACATATAGAAGTTGAATTATCACTATTTTTTCATTTTAAAGTAGTTCTTACCTATAGGCTTACTTTCTTTAAAAAATATATCATGCAAGACAACTAGATGAATTTATTCCATTTGCATTTTATATTATAGTCTTCTATAGTTCCTCAAATATTTAGTATGACCAAAATGGTGAAGTAATTTTATATGATATATGTAAATAGAAAAGTCATTTAAACTTTGTTATAGATTTATCATTTTGATGTTGCTTTATATATAATATACAGTAAACAATACAGATTTAAGGATTTTTTTGCCAATGATTTTTTTGCTTTTTTAAAAATTGACACGGCCGGGCACAGTGGCTCACGCCTGTAATCCTAGCGCGTTGGGAGGCTGAGGCGGGCAGATCACGAGGTCAGGAGTTTGAGACCAGCCTCACCAACATGGTGAAACCCTGTCTCTACTAAAAATACAAAACATAGCCGGGTGTGATGGCATGTGCCTGTAATCTCAGCTACTGGTGAGGCTGAGGCAGGAGAATCATTTGAACCTGGGAAGCAGAGGTTGCAGTAAGCCGAGATTGCGCCACTGCACTCCAGCCTGGGTAACAAGAGCAAGACTTTGTCTTAAAAAAATAAAATTGACATATTCTACACATATATAGGTACACTGTATTTCGATACATGTATACAATATGTAATGATCAAATCAGGGTAATCAGCATATCCACCACCTCAAACATTTATCATTTCTTTGCACTGGGAATATTCAAAATCTGCTCTTCTAGCTATTTGAAAATATATGATAAATTATTGTTAATTATAATCACCCTACAGTATTATAGAACACTGAACACCAGTCCTCCTATCTAGCTGTCATTTTGTACCCATTAACTAACCTCTGGCTATCAGCCCCAAACCCCTGCCTGCCCTTCTCAGCCTCTAGTAACCACTATTCTACTCTACTTCTACGAGATCAATTTTTTAAGCTTCCAATATGAGTGAGAACATGAGACATTTGTCTTTCTGTGCCTGACTTATTTCACTTAACATAATATTCTCCAAGCCCATCTGTGTTGCCATGAACGACAGGATTTTATTCTTTTTTTTATAGCTGAATAATATTCCATTTTTTATGTATACCATATTTTTTAATCCATTCATTTGTTTATGGACACTTAGGTTGATTCCACATCTTGACTCTTATGAATAGTGCTGCAATAAATGTGTATCTTTTTGGCATACTGATTTTCTTTCTTTTGGATATATACCCAGTCAGGAGTGGGTGTATATCAACTTTCATGTTTGTAAATTGTGAGAACTGCATCTGTGGACTTAAATTATAGTGAGTTTCTGTATTGTGAATTTAACAGTGACAAGACTGTCTTATCCCCTTTATTTGAAAACATAAGAAAGGAACTTGGTCATCAGGTATCCAGCAAAAAGTACTTATTTCTATCAAAACTTAAATTTGTGTAATAAAGAACCTGGAATAATATGTGAAGCTAGTAGGACAAAACATAGGGTAAACACTTCAGGATGTTGGGTTGGGCAAAGATTTCATAAAGAAAACCTTAAAAGCACAGGCAAGATAGGAGGACTGGTGTTCTAGTGTTCTATAACATTGTAGGGTGATTGTAATTAACAAGAATTTATCATATATTTTCAAATAGCTAGAAGAGCAGATTTTGAATATTCCCAGTGCAAAGAAATGATAAATGTTTGAGGTGGTGGTTATGCTGATTACTCTGATTTGATCATTACATATTGTATACATGTATCGAAATATCACAGTGTACCCATATATATGTAGAATTATATGTCAATTTTTTTTTTTTTTAGACAAAGTCTTGCTCTTGTTACCCAGGCTGGAGTGCAGTGGCACGATCTCAGCTCACTGCAACCTCCGCTTCCTAAGTTCAAATGATTCTCCTTCCTCAGCCTCCCAAGTAGCTGAGATTACAGGCGCGTGCCACCACACCCAGCTATGTTTTTTATTTTTAGTGGAGACGGAGTTTCACCATGTTAGTGAGGTTGGTCTCGAACTCCTGACCTGGTATATATTGTGGGATTGCTGGATCATATGATAGTTCTGTTTTTAGTGTTTTGAGGAACCTCCATACTATTTTTTATATAATGGCTATACTAATTTAAGTTCCCACCAACAGTGTATGAGTTCCCCTTTCTCTGCCTCCTTGCCAGCATTTGTTAGTTTTTGTCTCTTTGATAGTAACTATTGTAACTGGGGTGAGACGATAGTTCATTGTGGTTTTGATTTGCATTTCCCTGATGATCGGTGATGTTGAGATTGTTTGATGTGTCTATTGGCCATTTTTATGTCTTCTTTTGAGAGATATCTATTCATCTCATTTGCCTATTTTAAAATTGTATTATTTGTGTTTTTACTGTTGTTTGAGTTCCTTGTATATTCTGGATCTTAATAATTTGTCAGATGATTAGTTTACATATACATTCTCCCATTCTGTTGGTTGTTTCTTCAGTCTGCTGGTTGTTTCTTGTGCTATGCTGAAGCTTTTTAGTTTTATATCATCTCATTTGCCTATTTTTGTTTCTGTTGCCTGTGCTTTTAAGGTTTTCTTTATGAAATCTTTGCCCAACCCAACATCCTGAAGTGTTTACCCTGTGTTTCGTCCTACTAGCTTCACACTTTATTCCAGGTTTTTTATTATACAAATTTAAGTTTTGGTAGAAATAAGTACTGTTTGCTGGATGCCTGATGAGCAGGTTCCTTTCTTATGTCTTCAAATAAAGGGGATAAGACAAATCTTGTCACTGTTAAATTCACAATACAGAAACTTACTATAATTTAAGTCCACAGATGCAGTTCTCACAATTTACAAACATGAAAACTGATAAAAGTATGTGTTTAAAGCAGTTCATTCAGAAATAAGCCTACAGACATGTGATTTTGAATAAACGTGAAAGAATACTTTTCTAGATGTGAAAGTCAATCTGAAAGACTTAGAAATTACACTCAAGAAGTCTGATAAATTGGCGTGATAAATATTAATTACATCTAGTACAACCTTTGACCATGGTTTCACATAAAAGAGGGTATAGAATTATAATTTGATTTTAACTTTTTACAGAAAGGATAGATTTATAAATATCTTAAGTATGTAAAGGAACTTCCTACAGTGAAGACATGACTTGGGAATAAGAAGTTTGCATTTGTTCTCAAGTAGCTTGTAGTTAGATTAGAGCCTTGCTCACTCATTTTGCTGTTCATATATGTGTGTATATATATTTCTCAATTCTGTCTTGTCTGTTCAACCAATTACAAAACTCCTATTCCTGTTCAGTTCTTTTTTTTTTTTTTAATTTCTACCTTTTACTTTTTAAACTGCCCCTGAGCATTTTTAGGGATTCTGAAGACTCCCAACTTTGGGTTCACATGAAAGTGATAATGTACTTGTCAGATCCAGCTTGGAATTTTTAAATTTGGGGCTTAATTGTTGTTCTGTTTCTGAAACTGTGAGATCACTGAAACATCAATAAGCCCTCATAGCTTAGTGAAATACAGAAGCTCTTAACCATGTAATGGTGATGAACAGTCATAACTCTTAGGATTCTAGTTTACAACAGTTCTTATAGCCTTCTTGAAGGTTAGAGCTGAAAGGAACTTTAGATACCATTTTGTGTATCTGTTTCATTTTACATCTAAAGAAATCAAGCTTTACATGGGAATCTAGTCAAGGGCCTTGAATAATCGTTTTGCTGTATGCTTTTTAGGGAATTTATTGAATTCTACAGAAGACACAAGTACTCTGTGTACATTTCTTAACCCTTTTCCATTTTACTGCTTTTCTCTACCAACTGCCTGCTCCTTAGCTAGCCTTTTCTCTGGATCTGAGGCTACCTCAGTAATTATAATCTTAAAAAGCTCTTTGTTTCACTCTTACCATGCACTGGGCTCTATACTAGGTGCTTTATACTAGGTGAGATTTATCAAGCCAATTTATCAGACTTCTTGAGTGTAATTTCTAAGTCTTTCAGATTGACTTTCACATCTAGAAATTTTATTTTTAAATCCTCCCAGGACTAGTGGGAGATAGTATCATCCCTGAACTGAGTCTTAAGTCTTACCTGAGGTCACAGAGCTTGTAAGAGGCGGAGCTAAGATTTGAAGACATGTTTGTCTGACTCGAAGGCATGTACTCTTAAATTTTTAGCTTTATTGTTTTTTTCTGCTTGGAATGTTGTCTCAAACTTTCCTTACTTATTTTAGCTCCCTTAAAAGGATTATTTTAATCATTTTCTCTTTTGTCTTTAGAATTTAAAAGCAATATGTAATTTAGTCCAAAGAAATAATATCAATCCATTTATCATAACATGGACTTGTAGGTCCCTGTAGACACTGGTTTATTATATGCTTCTTGCAGTATGTTTTCCTTCTTTTGGCAATTGAGGAACCAGTGGGACAATTGACATGGCATTTCAGGAGCTTTGATTATATATTTTTTCTTTTTTTTGATACAGTGGATGGTTTTGTACAGGAGAGTATTGGGAGATAAAACTATAAAAGTAAATGAGCTGGGTTTTGGTGCAGTTTGCCTTGCTGAAGAGTTGGTCCTTCAAGTGGGAGAGATTTCAGTATGGATTGGTTGTGGTAGAAACTATGGTCTCCCAGAGTCCTGGGATTACAGGCATGAGTCTGGCCAAAAAGTTTAGTTTTGAGGGACTGGGGAGAGATGGAGAAAAGTAAAGAAGAGAGGATGAGTTTGATTTTTATCATTTCAAGAAATGTTGAACAATTTTCTTTGTGAGTGACGAGAGGAGGCATCAGAGATTTGAAAAGAATGGAGAATGTTTGCAACCCAAGAAAATAAAAAAAGCGTGAATATTCAAATTTGGGAATTTCCATAGAGGTAGGAATAACTTTTATTGTAGGCAAAAAATATAATCAGTAAGCCAGGGAAGCAAACCCATCAAAATTGACTGAAGTTTATTTTAACAATTTTCGTAGCTTCTTTTCAGAGTCAGATATTATCAAACAAGACAAAAATCACATTTTATTCCATTGTGTGCTCATGTTCAAGAGCAAACACTTTAAGACATCTCAGAGGTCTGCAGTCAAAATGATGACTTCCCTCCTTCCNCTTCCTTCCTTCCTTCCTTCCTTCCTTCCTTCCTTCCTTCCTTCCTTCCTTCCTTCCAGCAAGGCTGAAGTGGGCAGACTGCTGTGTCTCACACCTATAATCCCAGAGCTTTGGAGGTCGAGGCAGGCAGATTACTTGAAGTCAGGAGTTTGAGACCAACCTGGCCAACTGGTGAAACCCTGTCTCTACCAAAAACACAAAACAATTAGCTGGGCCTGGTGGCGCAGGCTTGTAATCCCAGCTATGTGGGAGACTGAGGCAGGAGAATTACTTGAACCAGAGAGGCGGAGGTTGCAGTGAGCTGAGATGCCGCCACTGCACTCTAGCTTGGGTAAAGAGTGAGAACCTGTCTTAAAACAAAACAAAACAAAACAAAACAAAAAAGCAAAGCTGAAGTGAACTGCTAATTTAGGGCAAAACCATTCTTTTTCTTTAAAAAACAAAAGTATATACTCAGTTGTTTCTTTGACACTGTTGCCCCTAGTGTAGTCTTAAACACTCATAGTATTATAACTTTTAATCTAAGTAACTAATGTCTTACAGGAAAGCAACAGCAACACTTGAGGGGTAGATGATTGAGAACTTTCCATCATACACAAGCATTTTAACAGACTGCCAGACCTGCCTACATCTGTTTTACGTTTTAGTAAAATAGAAAAAATGAACACATTTGTTAACATAACTCCAAGATAATTGCCTTTTGATAGCATACAAAATAAGAAGAAAAGTATATAGACAAATTGTGCTTAGTAATTAATGTTTTGGTGTTCTGAGGAATTATTTATTGATTAAGTCAATTTAATATCAATTCCATTTTTTGGTTACCTAAAGATTTTGGAAATTATATCAAGTACATGTACTACATAATATAATCACTGCTGACATAAAGTTTTCCAGAATAGGATTAAGTTTGGTTAAATAGAAATTTACATTTTATATAACCTTAACATGTCATAGTTGCTTATTAGTTCAGTAACTTGTATACATTTGGGGAAAACATACCCAAGTAGAATAAAATGTGTACTTGCTCTGTCCTTAACATTATTAAATCAGAGGAGATATGGCTATTTTCTATTAAGTCAGTTATAAAACTTGAGTTTTCTAAAGATTTACCTTAATAATATGAATTTGAATCCTCTAAGAATTATTTTGAAAGTCTAGCTCATTTGAAATATTAGAAGTTCAACTTCCTTATTTTATAGATGTTTTGGGAATATTCTATTTATGTACATTTCTCTCTATAAGTTAGTCAGTACAGAGTGTCTTTAATTTATGAGGCTTTATAATCTACTTTATTGATACTCTCCAGAGATAGGGAAACATTTCATACTAACACAACAAGAGCAAAGGTCTTCATGAAATATAGACATCAATATTTTTGGTGATGTCTTTAGTTATACTATGTATAATAAACAGATAAAATAGATATGTAAGAAAATTGAAAGAATTATAAAAGTAATGCTGTATTTTCAAGACATTTTAAGGTATGTTTTTGATTGTTACTCTTAAATTAGAGATGAAAAATTTTGCCAAATATTAAACAAATGAATGTAGCCTAGGCAATTAGCATGTAGCTTTAGCTGTCTTAAGAATTTAAAATTACTCACAGAGTACTTTGAAAGTTGCTTGTCTGGCACAGTAAAGCTGTAAAGAAGATGACGTGGTTCTTGCCTTCCAGAAGTCTGTGAGCAGAAGGAAGATTGGACTTGGAATTCAGATATGAGCTGCTCTGGCTTCTTCTTCTTTTCTTCTTTTATCTCCTCCTTTCTTTAAAAAAAAAAAAAAAAAAAAAAAAAAAAAAAAAAGGAGGAATATAGTACAGAAACCTGCAGGTTTTTACACAGGCATACATGTACCAAGTGGTTTGCTACACCTATTCACCCATCCTTTAAGTTCCTCTCCCCTCACCCCCAGCCCCCAAACGGGCGCTGGTGCATGTTGTTCCCCTTTCTGTGTCCATGTATTCTCATTGTTCAACTCCCACTTGTAAGTGAGAAAATATGGTGTTTGGTTTTTTTGTTCCTGTGTTAGTTTGCTGAGGAAGATGGCTTCCAGCTTCCTCCATGTCCCTGCAAAAGACATTATCTCATTCCTTTGTATGGCAGTATGGTATTCCATGGTGTATATGTACCACATTTTCTTTATCCAGTCTATCATTGATGGGCATTTGGGTTGGTTCCATGTCTTTGCTATTATAGTGCTGCAACAAACAAACGTGTGAACGTGTCTTTATAGTAGAATGATTTATATTCCTTTGGGTGTATACTTAATAATGGGATTGCTGGGTCAAATGGTTATTTCTGGTTCTGGATACTTGAGGAATCGCCACACTGTCTTCTACAATGATTGAACTAATTTACATTCCCACCAACAAAGCATTTCTGTTTCTCCACAGCCTCGCCAGCACCTATTGTTTCCTGACTTTTTAATAATTACCATTCTGACTGTCGTGAGATGGTATCTCATTGTGGTTTTGATTTGCATTTCTGTGATGATCAGTGATGTTGAGCCTTTTCTCATATGTTTGTTGGCTGCATAAATGTCTTCTTTTGATAAGTGACTGTTGATAGCCTTTGCCTACTTTTTGATGGGATTTTTTTTTCTTATAAATTTGTTTGAGTTCTTTGTAGGTTCTGGATATTAGTCCTTTGCCAGATAAGTAGATTGCAAAAATTTTCTCCCATTCTGTAGGTTGCCTGTTCATTCTGATGATAGTTTCTTTTGCTGATAGTTTAATTAGATCCCATTCATCAATTTTGGCTTTTGTCGCAGTTGTTTTTGTCATGAAGTCTTTGCCCATGTCTGTGTCCTGAGTGGTATTGTCTAGGTTTTCTTCTAGGGATTTTATGGTTTTGGGTTTTACATTTAAATCTTTAATCCCCTTGAGTTAATTTTTGTATAAGGTGTAAGGCAGGGGTCCAGTTTCAGTTTTCTGCATATGGCTAGCCAGTTTTCCCAGCACCATTTACTGAATAGGAGATCCTTTCCCCATTGCTTGTTTTTGTCAGGTTTGCCAAAGATCAGATGGTTGTAGATTTGTGGTGTTATTTCTGAGGTCTCTGTACTGTTCCATTGGTCTTTATGTTTGTTTTGGTACCTGTGCCATGCTGTTTTGGTTACTGTAGACTTGTAGTATAGTCTGAAGTCAGGTAGCGTGATGCCTCCAACTTTTTTCTTTTACTTAGGATTTTACTTTTTACTTGACTCTATGGGGTCTCCTTTAATTCCATATGAAATTTAAAATAGTTTTTTTCTAATTCTGTGAAGAATTCAATGGTAGTTTCATGGGAATAACATTGAATCTATAAATTACTTTGGACAGTGTGGCCATTTTCACGATATTGATTCTTCCTGTTCGTGAGGATGGAATGCTTTTCCATTTGTTTGTGTTCTCTTATTTCCTTGAGCAGTGGTTTGTAGTTCTCTTTGAAGGGGTCCTTCACATCCCTTGTTAGCTGTATTCCTAAGTATTTTATTCTGTTTGTAGCAATTGTGAATGGGAGTTCATTCATGATTTTTTTTATTTTTATTTATATATATATATATTTTTTGTTTTTATTATACTTTAAGTTCTAGGGTACATGTGCATAACGTGCAGGTTTGTTACATATGTATACTTGTGCCATGTTGGTGTGCTACACCCATCAACTCGTCAGCACCCATCAATTCATCATTTA